>NW_027590328.1:300000-447500 GCF_964213995.1 Mustelus asterias | reverse complement strand
TCTTGCCAGAGACTAAGTCCAGTTTGGTTAATGATTTACCAGACCTCCGTTCAGCGCGGCCGATGGTCTCAACCATTCCGGCCGCCGGCGGAGCCCCACCCGGGGCTGCAACCGGGTGAGGTCCGGGCCCTCGGTCGTGCCCGTCGGCTGGACCATCTCTCTTGCCAGAGACTAAGTCCAGTTTGGTTAATGATTTACCAGACCTCCGTTCAGCGCGGCCGATGGTCTCAACCATTCCGGCCGCCGGCGGAGCCCCACCCGGGGCTGCAGCCGGGTGAGGTCCGGGCCCTCGGTCGTGCCCGTCGGCTGGACCATCTCTCTTGCCAGAGACTAAGTCCAGTTTGGTTAATGATTTACCAGACCTCCGTTCAGCGCGGCCGATGGTCTCAACCATTCCGGCCGCCGGCGGAGCCCCACCCGGGGCTGCAACCGGGTGAGGTCCGGGCCCTCGCTCGAGGGGAAGGCACCCCCGGCCGCGGCCGGTGCCCAGGCCGCCGCTTTTCCGACGGCCGAAAAAGTCGGAAAAACGGCCGAAAATCCGGAGAAATACTAGCCCATTCTGGCCGAACGGCCGTCGGGGCGGCGGCCCGGTGCGGTCCCGGCAGACCTGGGGGCTCGAGCGGGGCCCTGTTTCGATTTTCCGCCTTCAATGCAGCAAAGTCAAAACTGGTTAATGAGTTGCCACATGTCATTGCCATCGCCTTCCTGCTATTCTGCAGGTACCCCGCCAACCCCCCGTGCCAGAAAATGCAAGTGGCCACCTCGGCGGGGTGTGCCCCGGTAGTCCTACCGGGGAAGGGGCCCGGAGGCCCCGCAAAACGGTTCAATCTCAACTCCATCCCCACTTCCGGGGGTAACTGGTTAACCAGCCTCGGGACTCCCCTGCCAGAAAATGCGAGTGGCCACCTCGGCGGGACGGATCCGCCGAGCTCTGCGGGAAACCGTGCACCCTGCCCCGCCACCACCGACCGGATCTGACTTCATAGAGCTCCGTGCGGCTCCCATTTTTGCTCTGCGGGGCCAGGGAGCCTCCGAATCGGAAGGACTACCGCCATCGCGGGTGCATCACTGCTGCCGGGTGGCCACGGCCTGCCAGCCCTCACCTGGACCCCCCCTCCTGCGCCAGGGGCCAAGTCCAGGTTGGTTAATGAGTTACCCGAGCTCCGTTCAGCGCGGCCGATGGTCTCAACCATTCCGGCCGCCGGCGGAGCTCCTCCGGGGCTGCAAACGGGTGAATTCCGGGCCCTCGCTCGAGGGGAAGGCACCCCCGGCCGCGGCCGGTGGCCAGGCCGCCGCTTTTCCGACGTCCGAAAAAGTCGGAAAAACGGCCAAAAATCCGGAGAAATACTAGCCCATTCTGGCCGAACGGCCGTCGGGGCGGCGGCCCGGTGCGGTCCCGGCAGACCTGGGGGCTCGAGCGGGGCCCTGTTTCGATTTTCCGCCTTCAATGCAGCAAAGTCAAAACTGGTTAATGAGTTGCCACATGTCATTGCCATCGCCTTCCTGCTATTCTGCAGGTACCCCGCCAACCCCCCGTGCCAGAAAATGCAAGTGGCCACCTCGGCGGGAACACCTCCGGTAGTCATGCCGCCGAAGAGGTCCCGACGGCGGCATGAGGGGGTCAAATCCATCCCGATGGGGACCGACGGTTCTTTTTAAAAACGCGTTTTTTCGCGATTTCAACGGCCGGGCCGCCTCGCCCCGGGTCGCCACGACCCCGAACCGCCACCCGCCGGTCGCCGAAGCCGATAGAGCGCCGCCTACCGGTCATCAAATAATTGGTTAATGAGTTCCCCCGAAGTTGGTTAATGTTTTCCCGGCTGTTGCTTAGTCTGATCCCCGCAGCTCCTGATACTAAGGGCAGCTGCTTAATGTACTGCCCCCTGTTGGACAATGGCTTCCCCGCCGTTGGTTGATGCTTTACCGGCCTCTGGTGGATGTTTTCCCGAAACTGGTTAATGAGTTCCCACGAAACTGGTTAATGAGTTCCCACGAAGTTGTTTTCCCCGCTGCTGGTTCATTTGCACCCCGCTGCTCCTGATACTGAGGGCAGCTGCTTAACGTGCTCCCCCCTGTTGGACGAAGGCTTCCCCGCCGTTGGTTGATGCTTTCCCCGCCTCTGGTGGATGTTTTCCCGAAACTGGTTAATGAGTTCCCCCGAAACTGGTTAATGAGTTCCCACGAAGCTGTTTTCCCCGCTGCTGGTTCATTTGTACCCCGCTGCTCCTGATACTAAGGGCAGCTGCTTAATGTGCTCCCGCCTGTTGGACAATGGCTTCCCCGCCGCTGGTTGATGTTTTCCCCGCCTTTGGTGGAAGGTTTCCCGAAACTGGTTAATGAGTTCCCCCGAAACTGGTTAATGAGTTCCCACGAAACTGGTTAATGAGTTCCCCCGCGGTTGGTTGATCTTTTCCCGGCTGTTGCTTAATCTGATCCCCGCTGCTCCTGATACTTAGGGCAGCTGCTTAATGTACTGCCCCCTGTTGGACAATGGCTTCCCCGCCGTTGGTTGATGCTTTCCCCGCCTCTGGTGGATGTTTTCCCGAAACTGGTTAATGAGTTCCCACGAAACTGGTTAATGAGTTCCCACGAAGTTGTTTTCCCCGCTGCTGGTTCATTTGTACCCCGCTGCTCCTGAGACTAAGGGCAGCTGCTTAATGTGCTCCCCACTGTTGGACAAAGGCTTCCCGGCCGTTGGTCGATGCTTTCCCCGCCTTTGGTGGAGGATTTCCCGAAACTGGTTAATGAGTTCCCCAGAAACTGGTTAATGAGTTCCCACGAAACTGGTTAATGAGTTCCCCCGCGGTTGGCTGATCTTTTCCCGGCTGTTGCTTAATCTGATCCCCGCGGCTCCTGATACTAAGGGCAGCTGCTTAATGTGCTCCCCACTGTAGGACAATGGCTTCCCCGCCGTTGGTTGATGCTTTCCCCGCCTCTGGTTGATGTTTTCCCGAAACTGGTTAATGAGTTCCCACGAAACTGGTTAATGAGTTCCCACGAAGTTGCTTTCCCCGCTGCTGGTTCATTTGTACCCCGCTGCTCCTGATACTAAGGGCAGCTGCTTAATGTGCTCCCCCCTGTTGGACAGTGGCTTCCCCGCCGTTGGTTCATGCTTTCCCCGCCTTTGGTGGAGGTTTTCCCGAAACTGGTTAATGAGTTCCCAGGAAACTGGTTAATGAGTTCCCACGGAACTGGTTAATGAGTTCCCCCGCGGTTGTTTGATCTTTTCCCGGCTGTTGCTTAATCTGATCCCCGCTGCTCCTGAGACTAAGGGCAGCTGCTTAATGTGCTCCCCACTGTTGGACAATGGCTTCCCCGCCGTTGGTTGATGTTTTCCCCGCCTCTGGTGGACGTTTTCCCGAAACTGGTTAATGAGTTCCCCCGAAACTGGTTAATGAGTTCCCACGAAGTTGCTTTCCCCGCTGCTGGTTCATTTGTACCCCGCTGCTCCTGATACTAAGGGCAGCTGCTTAATGTGCTCCCCCCTGTTGGACAGTGGCTTCCCCGCCGTTGGTTCATGCTTTCCCCGCCTTTGGTGGAGGTTTTCCCGAAACTGGTTAATGAGTTCCCACGAAACTGGTTAATGAGTTCCCACGGAACTGGTTAATGAGTTCCCCCGCGGTTGTTTGATCTTTTCCCGGCTGTTGCTTAATCTGATCCCCGCTGCTCCTGATACTAAGGGCAGCTGCTTAATGTGCTCCCCACTGTTGGACAATGGCTTCCCCGCCGTTGGCTGATGCCTTCCCCGCCTTTGGGTGGACGTTTTCCCGAAACTGGTTAATGAGTTCCCACGAAACTGGTTAATGAGTTCCCACGGAGTTGTTTTCCCCGCTGCTGGTTCATTTGTACCCCGCTGCTCCTGATACTAAGGGCAGCTGCTTAATGTACTCCCCCCTGTTGGACAATGGCTTCCCCGCCGTTGGTGCATGTTTTCCCCGCCTTTGGTGAAAGTTTTCCCGAAACTGGTTAATGAGTTCCCACGAAACTGGTTAATGAGTTCCCCCGCGGTTGGCTGATCTTTTCCCGGCTGTTGCTTACTCTGATCCCCGCTGCTCCTGATACTAAGGGCAGCTGCTTAATGTGCTCCCGTCTGTTGGACAATGGCTTCCCCGCCGTTGGTTGATGCTTTCCCCGCCTTTGGTGGACGTTTTCCCGAAACTGGTTAATGAGTTCCCACGAAACTGGTTAATGAGTTCCCACGAAACTGGTTAATGAGTTCCCCCGCGGTTGGCTGATCTTTTCCCGGCTGTTGCTTAATCTGATCCCCGCTGCTCCTGATACTAAGGGCAGCTGCTTAATGTGCTCCCCACTGTTGGACAATGGCTTCCCCGCCGTTGGCTGATGCTTTCCCCGCCTTTGGTGGACGTTTTCCCGAAACTGGTTAATGAGTTCCCACGAAACTGGTTAATGAGTTCCCACGGAGTTGTTTTCCCCGCTGCTGGTTCATTTGTACCCCGCTGCTCCTGATACTAAGGGCAGCTGCTTAATGTGCTCCCCCCTGTTGGACAATGGCTTCCCCGCCGCTGGTTGATGTTTTCCCCGCCATTGGTGGACGTTTTCCCGAAACTGGTTAATGAGTTCCCACGAAACTGGTTAATGAGTTCCCCCGCGGTTGGCTGATCTTTTCCCGGCTGTTGCTTACTCTGATCCCCGCTGCTCCTGATACTAAGGGCAGCTGCTTAATGTGCTCCCGTCTGTTGGACAATGGCTTCCCCGCCGTTGGTTGATGCTTTCCCCGCCTTTGGTGGACGTTTTCCCGAAACTGGTTAATGAGTTCCCACGAAACTGGTTAATGAGTTCCCACGAAACTGGTTAATGAGTTCCCCCGCGGTTGGCTGATCTTTTCCCGGCTGTTGCTTAATCTGATCCCCGCTGCTCCTGATACTAAGGGCAGCTGCTTAATGTGCTCCCCACTGTTGGACAATGGCTTCGCCGCCGTTGGTTGATGCTTTCCCCGCCTTTGGTGGATGTTTTCCCGAAACTGGTTAATGAGTTCCCACGAAACTGGTTAATGAGTTCCCACGAAGTTGTTTTCCCCGCTGCTGGTTCATTTGTACCCCGCTGCTCCTGATACTAAGGGCAGCTGCTTAATGTGCTCCCCCCTGTTGGACAAAGGCTTCCCCGCCGTTGGTTGATGCTTTCCCCGCCTCTGGTTGAAGTTTTCCCGAAACTGGTTAATGAGTTCCCACGAAACTGGTTAATGAGTTCCCCCGCGGTTGGCTGTTCTTTTCACGGCTGTTGCTTCATCTGATCCCCGCTGCTCCTGATACTAAGGGCAGCTGCTTAATGTGCTCCCGTCTGTTGGAAAATGGCCTCCCCGCCGTTGGTTGATGCTTTCCCCGCCTCTGGTGGATGTTTTCCCGAAACTGGTTAATGAGTTCCCACGAAACTGGTTAATGAGTTCCCACGAAACTGGTTAATGAGTTCCCCCGCGGTTTCCTGATCTTTTCCCGGCTGCTGCTAAATCTGATCCCCGCTGCTCCTGATACTAAGGGCAGCTGCTTAATGTGCTCCCCCCTGTTGGACAATGGCTTCCCCGCCGTTGGTTGATGTTTTCCCCGCCTTTGGTGGACGTTTTCCCGAAACTGGTTAATGAGTTCCCCCGAAACTGGTTAATGAGTTCCCACGAAGCTGTTTTCCCCGCTGCTGGTTCATTTGTACCCCGCTGCTCCTGATACTAAGGGCAGCTGCTTAATGTGCTCCCCCCTGTTGGACAAAGGCTTCCCCGCCGTTGGTGCATGTTTTCCCAGCCTTTGGTGGAAGTTTTCCCGAAACTGGTTAATGAGTTCCCACGAAACTGGTTAATGAGTTCCCCCGCGGTTCGCTGTTCTTTTCACGGCTGTTGCTTCATCTGATCCCCGCTGCTCCTGATATTAAGGGCAGCTGCTTAATGTGCTCCCCCCTGTTGGACAATGGCTTCCCCGCCGTTGGTGCATGTTTTCCCCGCCTTTGGTGGAAGTTTTCCCGAAAGTGGTTAATGAGTTCCCCCGAAACTGGTTAATGAGTTCCCACGAAACTGGTTAATGAGTTCCCACGAAGCTGTTTTCCCCGCTGCTGGTTCATTTGTACCCCGCTGCTCCTGATACTAAGGGCAGCTGCTTAATGTGCTCCCCCCTGTTGGACAATGGCTTCCCCGCCGTTGGTTCATGTTTTCCCCGCCTTTGGTGGAAGGTTTCCCGAAACTGGTTAATGAGTTCCCACGAAACTGGTTAATGAGTTCCCACGGAGTTGTTTTGCCCGCTGCTGGTTCATTTGTACCCCGCTGCTCCTGATACTAAGGGCAGCTGCTTAATGTACTCCCCCCTGTTGGACAATGGCTTCCCCGCCGTTGGTGCATGTTTTCCCCGCCTTTGGTGGAAGGTTTCCCGAAACTGGTTAATGAGTTCCCAGGAAACTGGTTAATGAGTTCCCACGGAGTTGTTTTCCCCGCTGCTTGTTCATTTGTACCCCGCTGCTCCTGATACTAAGGGCAGCTGCTTAATGTGCTCCCCACTGCTGGACAATGGCTTCCCCGCCGTTGGTTGATGCTTTCCCCGCCTTTGGTGGATGTTTTCCCGAAACTGGTTAATGAGTTCCCACGAAACTGGTTAATGAGTTCCCACGAAACTGGTTAATGAGTTCCCACGAAGCTGTTTTCCCCGCTGCTGGTTCATTTGTACCCCGCTGCTCCTGATACTAAGGGCAGCTGCTTAATGTGCTCCCCACTGTTGGACAATGGCTTCCCCGCCGTTGGTTCATGTTTTCCCCGCCTTTGGTGGAAGTATTCCCGAAACTGGTTAATGAGTTCCCACGAAACTGGTTAATGAGTTCCCCCGCGGTTGGCTGATCTTTTCCCGGCTGTTACTTAATCTGATCCCCGCTGCTCCTGATACTAAGGGCAGCTACTTAATGTGCTCCCCACTGTTGGACAAGGGCTTCCCGGCCGTTGGTTCATGCTTTCCCCGCCTTTGGTGGAGGTTTTCCCGAAACTGGTTAATGAGTTCCCACGAAACTGGTTAATGAGTTCCCCCGCGGTTGGCTGATCTTTTCCCGGCTGTTGCTTCATCTGATCCCCGCTGCTCCTGATACTAAGGGCAGCTGCGTAATGTGCTCCGCCCGGTTGGACAATGGCTTCCCCGCCGTTGGTTGATGCTTTCCCCGCCTTTGGTGGAAGTTTTCCCGAAACTGGTTAATGAGTTCCCACGAAACTGGTTAATGAGTTCCCACGAAACTGGTTAATGAGTTCCCACGAAGCTGTTTTCCCCGCTGCTGGTTCATTTGTACCCCGCTGCTCCTGATACTAAGGGCAGCTGCTTAATGTGCTCCCCACTGTTGGACAATGGCTTCCCCGCCGTTGGTTCATGTTTTCCCCGCCTTTGGTGGAAGTATTCCCGAAACTGGTTAATGAGTTCCCACGAAACTGGTTAATGAGTTCCCCCGCGGTTGGCTGATCTTTTCCCGGCTGTTACTTAATCTGATCCCCGCTGCTCCTGATACTAAGGGCAGCTACTTAATGTGCTCCCCACTGTTGGACAAGGGCTTCCCGGCCGTTGGTTCATGCTTTCCCCGCCTTTGGTGGAGTTTTTCCCGAAACTGGTTAATGAGTTCCCACGAAACTGGTTAATGAGTTCCCCCGCGGTTTCCTGATCCTTTCCCGGCTGTTGCTTAATCTGATCCCCGCTGCTCCTGACACTAAGGGCAGCTGCTTAATGTGCTCCCCACTGTTGGACAATGGCTTCCCCGCCGTTGGTTGATGTTTTCCCCGCCTTTGGTGGACGTTTTCCCGAAACTGGTTAATGAGTTCCCACGAAACTGGTTAATGAGTTCCCACGGAACTGGTTAATGAGTTCCCCCGCGGTTGGTTGATCTTTTCCCGGCTGTTGCTTAATCTGATCCCCGCTGCTCCTGATACTAAGGGCAGCTGCTTAATGTGCTCCCCCCTGTTGGACAATGGCTTCCCCGCCGTTGGTTGATGTTTTCCCCGCCTTTGGTGGACGTTTTCCCGAAACTGGTTAATGAGTTCCCCCGAAACTGGTTAATGAGTTCCCACGAAGTTGTTTTCCCCGCTGCTGGTTCATTTGTACCCCGCTGCTCCTGATACTAAGGGCAGCTGCTTAATGTGCTCCCCCCTGTTGGACAATGGCTTCCCCGCCGCTGGTTGATGTTTTCCCCGCCTTTGGTGGACGTTTTCCCGAAACTGGTTAATGAGTTCCCACGAAACTGGTTAATGAGTTCCCACGGAGTTGTTTTCCCCGCTGCTTGTTCATTTGTACCCCGCTGCTCCTGATACTAAGGGCAGCTCCTTAATGTGCTCCCCACTGCTGGACAAAGGCTTCCCCGCCGTTGGTCGATGCTTTCCCCGCCTTTGGTGGAGGATTTCCCGAAACTGGTTAATGAGTTCCCCAGAAACTGGTTAATGAGTTCCCAGGAAACTGGTTAATGAGTTCCCCCGCGGTTGGCTGATCTTTTCCCGGCTGTTGCTTAATCTGATCCCCGCGGCTCCTGATACTAAGGGCAGCTGCTTAATGTGCTCCCCACTGTAGGACAATGGCTTCCCCGCCGCTGGTTGATGTTTTCCCCGCCATTGGTGGACGTTTTCCCGAAACTGGTTAATGAGTTCCCACGAAACTGGTTAATGAGTTCCCACGGAGTTTTTTTCCCCGCTGCTGGTTCATTTGTACCCCGCTGCTCCTGATACTAAGGGCAGCTGCTTAATGTGCTCCCCCCTGTTGGACAATGGCTTCCCCGCCGTTGGTGCATGTTTTCCCCGCCTTTGGTGGAAGGTTTCCCGAAACTGGTTAATGAGTTCCCAGGAAACTGGTTAATGAGTTCCCCCGCGGTTGGCTGATCTTTTCCCGGCTGTTGCTTAATCTGTTCCCCGCTGCTCCTGAGACTAAGGGCAGCTGCTTGATGTGCTCCCCACTGTTGGACAAAGGCTTCCCCGCCGTTGGTTGATGCTTTCCCCGCCTTTGGTGGAAGTTTTCCCGAAACTGGTTAATGAGTTCCCACGAAACTGGTTAATGAGTTCCCAGGAAACTGGTTAATGAGTTCCCCCGCGGTTTCCTGATCTTTTCCCGGCTGTTGCTTAATCTGATCCCCGCTGCTCCTGATACCAAGGGCAGCTGCTTAATGTGCTCCCCCCTGTTGGACAATGGCATCCCCGCCGTTGGTGCATGTTTTCCCCGCCTTTGGTTGACGTTTTCCCGAAACTGGTTAATGAGTTCCCCCGAAACTGGTTAATGAGTTCCCACGAAACTGGTTAATGAGTTCCCACGAAACTGGTTAATGAGTTCCCCCGCGGTTGGTTGATCTTTTCCCGGCTGTTGCTTAATCTGATCCCCGCTGCTCCTGATACTAAGGGCAGCTGCTTAATGTGCTCCCCACTGAAGGACAATGGCTTCCCCGCCGTTGGTTCATGTTTTCCCCGCCTCTGGTGGAAGTTTTCCCGAAACTGGTTAATGAGTTCCCACGAAACTGGTTAATGAGTTCCCACGAAACTGGTTAATGAGTTCCCCCGCGGTTGGTTGATCTTTTCCCGGCTGTTGCTTCATCTGATCCCCGCTGCTCCTGATACTAAGGGCAGCTGCTTAATGTGCTCCCCCCTGTTGGACAATGGCTTCCCCGCCGTTTTTTGATGTTTTCCCCGCCTTTGGTGGAGGTTTTCCCGAAACTGGTTAATGAGTTCCCACGAAACTGGTTAATGAGTTCCCCCGCGGTTGGCTGATCTTTTCCCGGCTGTTGCTTACTCTGATCCCCGCTGCTCCTGATACTAAGGGCAGCTGCTTAATGTGCTCCCGTCTGTAGAACAATGGCTTCCCCGCCGTTGGTTCATGTTTTCCCCGCCTCTGGTGGAAGTTTTCCCGAAACTGGTTAATGAGTTCCCACGAAACTGGTTAATGAGTTCCCACGAAACTGGTTAATGAGTTCCCCCGCGGTTGGCTGATCTTTTCCCGGCTGTTGCTTCATCTGATCCCCGCTGCTCCTGATACTAAGGGCAGCTGCTTAATGTGCTCCGCCCGGTTGGACAATGGCTTCCCCGCCGTTGGTTGATGCTTTCCCCGCCTTTGGTGGAAGTTTTCCCGAAACTGGTTAATGAGTTCCCACGAAACTGGTTAATGAGTTCCCACGAAGTTGTTTTCCCCGCTGCTGGTTCATTTGCACCCCTCTGCTCCTGATACTAAGGGCAGCTGCTTAATGTACTTCCCCCTGTTGGACAATGGCTTCCCCGCCGTTGTTTGATGTTTTCCCCGCCTTTGGTGGAAGTTTTCCCGAAACTGGTTAATGAGTTCCCCCGAAACTGGTTAATGAGTTCCCCCGAAACTGGTTAATGAGTTCCCCCGCGGTTGGTTGATCTTTTCCCGGCTGTTGCTTAATCTGATCCCCGCTGCTGCTGATACTAAGGGCAGCTGCTTAATGTGCTCCCCCCGGTTGGACAATGCCTTCCCCGCCGTTGGTTCATGCTTTCCCCGCCTTTGGTGGAAGTTTTCCCGAAACTGGTTAATGAGTTCCCCCGAAACTGGTTAATGAGTTCCCACGAAGCTGTTTTCCCCGCTGCTGGTTCATTTGTACCCCGCTGCTCCTGATACTAAGGGCAGCTGCTTAATGTGCTCCCCCCTGTTGGACAAAGGCTTCCCCGCCGTTGGTTGATGTTTTCCCCGCCTTTGGTGGACGTTTTCCCGAAACTGGTTAATGAGTTCCCAGGAAACTGGTTAATGAGTTCCCACGAAACTGGTTAATGAGTTCCCCCGCGGTTGGTTGATCTTTTCCCGGCTGTTGCTTAATCTGATCCCCGCCGCTCCTGATACTAAGGGCAGCTGCTTAATGTGCTCCCCCCTGTTGGACAATGGCTTCCCCGCCGTTGGTGCATGTTTTCCCCGCCTTTGGTGGACGTTTTCCCGAAACTGGTTAATGAGTTCCCACGAAACTGGTTAATGAGTTCCCACGAAACTGGTTAATGAGTTCCCCCGCGGTTGGCTGTTCTTTTCCCGGCTGTTGCTTAATCTGATCCCCGCTGCTCCTGATACTAAGGGCAGCTGCCTAATGTGCTCCCCACTGTTGGACAATGGCTTCCCCGCCGTTGGTTGATGCTTTCCCCGCCTTTGGTGGACGTTTTCCCGAAACTGGTTAATGAGTTCCCACGAAACTGGTTAATGAGTTCCCACGAAGTTGTTTTCCCCGCTGCTGGTTCATTTGTACCCCGCTGCTCCTGATACTAAGGGCAGCTGCTTAATGTGCTCCCCCCTGTTGGACAATGGCTTCCCCGCCGTTGGTGCATGTTTTCCCCGCCTTTGGTGGACGTTTTCCCGAAACTGGTTAATGAGTTCCCCCGAAACTGGTTAATGAGTTCCCACGAAACTGGTTAATGAGTTCCCACGAAGCTGTTTTCCCCGCTGCTGGTTCATTTGTACCCCGCTGCTCCTGATACTAAGGGCAGCTGCTTAATGTGCTCCCCCCTGTTGGACAATGGCTTCCCCGACGTTGGTGCATGTTTTCCCCGCCGTTGGTGGAAGTTTTCCCGAAACTGGTTAATGAGTTCCCCCGAAACTGGTTAATGAGTTCCCCCGCGGTTGGCTGATCTTTTCCCGGCTGTTGCTTAATCTGATCCCCGCTGCTCCTGATACTAAGGGCAGCTGCTTAATGTGCTCCCCCCGGTTGGACAATGCCTTCCCCGCCGTTGGTTGATGCTTTCCCCGCCTTTGGTGGAAGTTTTCCCGAAACTGGTTAATGAGTTCCCCCGAAACTGGTTAATGAGTTCCCACGAAACTGGTTAATGAGTTCCCACGAAGTTGTTTTCCCCGCTGCTGGTTAATTTGTACCCCGCTGCTCCTGATACTAAGGGCAGCTGCTTAATGTGCTCCCCCCGGTTGGACAATGGCTTCCTCGCCGTTGGTTCATGCTTTCCCCGCCTTTGGTGGAGGTTTTCCCGAAACTGGTTAATGAGTTCCCACGAAACTGGTTAATGAGTTCCCAGGAAACTGGTTAATGAGTTCCCCCGCGGTTGGTTGATCTTTTCCCAGGCTGTTGCTTAATCTGATCCCCGCTGCTCCTGAGACTAAGGGCAGCTGCTTAATGTGCTCCCCACTGTTGGACAGTGGCTTCCCCGCCGTTGGTTGATGCTTTCCCCGCCTTTGGTTGATGTTTTCCCGAAACTGGTTAATGAGTTCCCACGAAACTGGTTAATGAGTTCCCCCGCGGTTTCCTGATCTTTTCCCGGCTGTTGCTTAATCTGATCCCCGCTGCTCCTGATACTAAGGGCAGCTGCTTAATGTGCTCCCCCCTGTTGGACAATGGCTTCCCCGCCGTTGTTTGATGTTTTCCCCGCCTTTGGTGGAAGTTTTCCCGAAACTGGTTAATGAGTTCCCCCGAAACTGGTTAATGAGTTCCCACGAAACTGGTTAATGAGTTCCCCCGCGGTTGGTTGATCTTTTCCCGGCTGTTGCTTAATCTGATCCCCGCTGCTGCTGATACTAAGGGCAGCTGCTTAATGTGCTCCCCCCTGTTGGACAAAGGCTTCCCCGCCGTTGTTTGATGTTTTCCCCGCCTTTGGTGGACGTTTTCCCGAAACTGGTTAATGAGTTCCCACGAATCTGGTTAATGAGTTCCCCCGCGGTTGGCTGATCTTTTCCCGGCTGTTGCTTAATCTGTTCCCCGCTGCTCCTGATACTAAGGGCAGCTGCTTAATGTGCTCCCCCCTGTTGGACAATGGCTTCCCCGCCGTTGGTGCATGTTTTCCCCGCCTTTGGTGGAAGTTTTCCCGAAACTGGTTAATGAGTTCCCACGAAACTGGTTAATGAGTTCCCCCGCGGTTGGCTGATCTTTTCCCGGCTGTTGCTTAATCTGATCCCCGCTGCTCCTGATACTAAGGGCAGCTGCTTAATGTGCTCCCCCCTGTTGGACAATGGCTTCCCCGCCGTTGGTGCATGTTTTCCCCGCCTATGGTGGATGTTTTCCCGAAACTGGTTAATGAGTTCCCACGAAACTGGTTAATGAGTTCCCCCGCGGTTGGTTGATCTTTTCCCGGCTGTTGCTTAATCTGATCCCCGCTGCTCCTGATACTAAGGGCAGCTGCTTAATGTGCTCCCCACTGTAGGACAATGGCTTCCCCGCCGTTGGTTGATGTTTTCCCCGCCTTTGGTGGACGTTTTCCCGAAACTGGTTAATGAGTTCCCACGAAACTGGTTAATGAGTTCCCACGAAACTGGTTAATGAGTTCCCCCGCGGTTTCCTGATCTTTTCCCGGCTGTTGCTTAATCTGATCCCCGCTGCTCCTGATACTAAGGGCAGCTGCTTAATGTGCTCCCCCCTGTTGGACAATGGCTTCCCCGCCGTTGGTGCATGTTTTCCCCGCCTTTGGTGGAAGTTTTCCCGAAACTGGTTAATGAGTTCCCACGAAACTGGTTAATGAGTTCCCACGAAGTTGTTTTCCCCGCTGCTGGTTCATTTGCACCCCTCTGCTCCTGATACTAAGGGCAGCTGCTTAATGTACTTCCCCCTGTTGGACAATGGCTTCCCCGCCGTTGTTTGATGTTTTCCCCGCCTTTGGTGGAAGTTTTCCCGAAACTGGTTAATGAGTTCCCCCGAAACTGGTTAATGAGTTCCCACGAAACTTGTTAATGAGTTCCCCCGCGGTTGGTTGATCTTTTCCCGGCTGTTGCTTAATCTGATCCCCGCTGCTGCTGATACTAAGGGCAGCTGCTTAATGTGCTCCCCCCTGTTGGACAATGGCTTCCCCGCCGTTTTTTGATGTTTTCCCCGCCTTTGGTGGAGGTTTTCCCGAAACTGGTTAATGAGTTCCCCCGAAACTGGTTAATGACTTCCCACGAAACTGGTTAATGAGTTCCCCCGCGGTTGGCTGATCTTTTCCCGGCTGTTGCTTACTCTGATCCCCGCTGCTCCTGATACTAAGGGCAGCTGCTTAATGTGCTACCGTCTGTTGGACAATGGCTTCCCCGCCGTTGGTTCATGTTTTCCCCGCCTCTGGTGGAAGTTTTCCCGAAACTGGTTAATGAGTTCCCCCGAAACTGGTTAATGAGTTCCCACGAAGTTGTTTTCCCCGCTGCTGGTTCATTTGTACCCCGCTGCTCCTGATACTAAGGGCAGCTGCTTAATGTGCTCCCTCCTGTTGGACAATGGCTTCCCCGCCGCTGGTTGATGTTTTCCCCGCCTTTGGTGGACGTTTTCCCGAAACTGGTTAATGAGTTCCCACGAAACTGGTTAATGAGTTCCCACGGAGTTGTTTTCCCCGCTGCTTGTTCATTTGTACCCCGCTGCTCCTGATACTAAGGGCAGCTGCTTAATGTGCTCCCCCCTGTTGGACAATGGCTTCCCCGCCGTTGGTGCATGTTTTCCCCGCCGTTGGTGGCAGTTTTCCCGAAACTGGTTAATGAGTTCCCACGAAACTGGTTAATGAGTTCCCCCGCGGTTGGCTGATCTTTTCCCGGCTGTTGCTTAATCTGATCCCCGCTGCTCCTGATACTAAGGGCAGCTGCTTAATGTGCTCCCCCCGGTTGGACAATGCCTTCCCCGCCGTTGGTTCATGCTTTCCCCGCCTTTGGTGGAAGTTTTCCCGAAACTGGTTAATGAGTTCCCCCGAAACTGGTTAATGAGTTCCCACGAAGCTGTTTTCCCCGCTGCTGGTTCATTTGTACCCCGCTGCTCCTGATACTAAGGGCAGCTGCTTAATGTGCTCCCCCCTGTTGGACAAAGGCTTCCCCGCCGTTGGTTGATGTTTTCCCCGCCTTTGGTGGACGTTTTCCCGAAACTGGTTAATGAGTTCCCAGGAAACTGGTTAATGAGTTCCCACGAAACTGGTTAATGAGTTCCCCCGCGGTTGGTTGATCTTTTCCCGGCTGTTGCTTAATCTGATCCCCGCCGCTCCTGATACTAAGGGCAGCTGCTTAATGTGCTCCCCCCTGTTGGACAATGGCTTCCCCGCCGTTGGTGCATGTTTTCCCCGCCTTTGGTGGACGTTTTCCCGAAACTGGTTAATGAGTTCCCACGAAACTGGTTAATGAGTTCCCACGAAACTGGTTAATGAGTTCCCCCGCGGTTGGCTGTTCTTTTCCCGGCTGTTGCTTAATCTGATCCCCGCTGCTCCTGATACTAAGGGCAGCTGCCTAATGTGCTCCCCACTGTTGGACAATGGCTTCCCCGCCGTTGGTTGATGCTTTCCCCGCCTTTGGTGGACGTTTTCCCGAAACTGGTTAATGAGTTCCCACGAAACTGGTTAATGAGTTCCCACGAAGTTGTTTTCCCCGCTGCTGGTTCATTTGTACCCCGCTGCTCCTGATACTAAGGGCAGCTGCTTAATGTGCTCCCCCCTGTTGGACAATGGCTTCCCCGCCGTTGGTGCATGTTTTCCCCGCCTTTGGTGGACGTTTTCCCGAAACTGGTTAATGAGTTCCCCCGAAACTGGTTAATGAGTTCCCACGAAACTGGTTAATGAGTTCCCACGAAGCTGTTTTCCCCGCTGCTGGTTCATTTGTACCCCGCTGCTCCTGATACTAAGGGCAGCTGCTTAATGTGCTCCCCCCTGTTGGACAATGGCTTCCCCGACGTTGGTGCATGTTTTCCCCGCCGTTGGTGGAAGTTTTCCCGAAACTGGTTAATGAGTTCCCCCGAAACTGGTTAATGAGTTCCCCCGCGGTTGGCTGATCTTTTCCCGGCTGTTGCTTAATCTGATCCCCGCTGCTCCTGATACTAAGGGCAGCTGCTTAATGTGCTCCCCCCGGTTGGACAATGCCTTCCCCGCCGTTGGTTGATGCTTTCCCCGCCTTTGGTGGAAGTTTTCCCGAAACTGGTTAATGAGTTCCCCCGAAACTGGTTAATGAGTTCCCACGAAACTGGTTAATGAGTTCCCACGAAGTTGTTTTCCCCGCTGCTGGTTAATTTGTACCCCGCTGCTCCTGATACTAAGGGCAGCTGCTTAATGTGCTCCCCCCGGTTGGACAATGGCTTCCTCGCCGTTGGTTCATGCTTTCCCCGCCTTTGGTGGAGGTTTTCCCGAAACTGGTTAATGAGTTCCCACGAAACTGGTTAATGAGTTCCCAGGAAACTGGTTAATGAGTTCCCCCGCGGTTGGTTGATCTTTTCCCAGGCTGTTGCTTAATCTGATCCCCGCTGCTCCTGAGACTAAGGGCAGCTGCTTAATGTGCTCCCCACTGTTGGACAGTGGCTTCCCCGCCGTTGGTTGATGCTTTCCCCGCCTTTGGTTGATGTTTTCCCGAAACTGGTTAATGAGTTCCCACGAAACTGGTTAATGAGTTCCCCCGCGGTTTCCTGATCTTTTCCCGGCTGTTGCTTAATCTGATCCCCGCTGCTCCTGATACTAAGGGCAGCTGCTTAATGTGCTCCCCCCTGTTGGACAATGGCTTCCCCGCCGTTGTTTGATGTTTTCCCCGCCTTTGGTGGAAGTTTTCCCGAAACTGGTTAATGAGTTCCCCCGAAACTGGTTAATGAGTTCCCACGAAACTGGTTAATGAGTTCCCCCGCGGTTGGTTGATCTTTTCCCGGCTGTTGCTTAATCTGATCCCCGCTGCTGCTGATACTAAGGGCAGCTGCTTAATGTGCTCCCCCCTGTTGGACAAAGGCTTCCCCGCCGTTGTTTGATGTTTTCCCCGCCTTTGGTGGACGTTTTCCCGAAACTGGTTAATGAGTTCCCACGAATCTGGTTAATGAGTTCCCCCGCGGTTGGCTGATCTTTTCCCGGCTGTTGCTTAATCTGTTCCCCGCTGCTCCTGATACTAAGGGCAGCTGCTTAATGTGCTCCCCCCTGTTGGACAATGGCTTCCCCGCCGTTGGTGCATGTTTTCCCCGCCTTTGGTGGAAGTTTTCCCGAAACTGGTTAATGAGTTCCCACGAAACTGGTTAATGAGTTCCCCCGCGGTTGGCTGATCTTTTCCCGGCTGTTGCTTAATCTGATCCCCGCTGCTCCTGATACTAAGGGCAGCTGCTTAATGTGCTCCCCCCTGTTGGACAATGGCTTCCCCGCCGTTGGTGCATGTTTTCCCCGCCTATGGTGGATGTTTTCCCGAAACTGGTTAATGAGTTCCCACGAAACTGGTTAATGAGTTCCCCCGCGGTTGGTTGATCTTTTCCCGGCTGTTGCTTAATCTGATCCCCGCTGCTCCTGATACTAAGGGCAGCTGCTTAATGTGCTCCCCACTGTAGGACAATGGCTTCCCCGCCGTTGGTTGATGTTTTCCCCGCCTTTGGTGGACGTTTTCCCGAAACTGGTTAATGAGTTCCCACGAAACTGGTTAATGAGTTCCCACGAAACTGGTTAATGAGTTCCCCCGCGGTTTCCTGATCTTTTCCCGGCTGTTGCTTAATCTGATCCCCGCTGCTCCTGATACTAAGGGCAGCTGCTTAATGTGCTCCCCCCTGTTGGACAATGGCTTCCCCGCCGTTGGTGCATGTTTTCCCCGCCTTTGGTGGAAGTTTTCCCGAAACTGGTTAATGAGTTCCCACGAAACTGGTTAATGAGTTCCCACGAAGTTGTTTTCCCCGCTGCTGGTTCATTTGCACCCCTCTGCTCCTGATACTAAGGGCAGCTGCTTAATGTACTTCCCCCTGTTGGACAATGGCTTCCCCGCCGTTGTTTGATGTTTTCCCCGCCTTTGGTGGAAGTTTTCCCGAAACTGGTTAATGAGTTCCCCCGAAACTGGTTAATGAGTTCCCACGAAACTTGTTAATGAGTTCCCCCGCGGTTGGTTGATCTTTTCCCGGCTGTTGCTTAATCTGATCCCCGCTGCTGCTGATACTAAGGGCAGCTGCTTAATGTGCTCCCCCCTGTTGGACAATGGCTTCCCCGCCGTTTTTTGATGTTTTCCCCGCCTTTGGTGGAGGTTTTCCCGAAACTGGTTAATGAGTTCCCCCGAAACTGGTTAATGACTTCCCACGAAACTGGTTAATGAGTTCCCCCGCGGTTGGCTGATCTTTTCCCGGCTGTTGCTTACTCTGATCCCCGCTGCTCCTGATACTAAGGGCAGCTGCTTAATGTGCTACCGTCTGTTGGACAATGGCTTCCCCGCCGTTGGTTCATGTTTTCCCCGCCTCTGGTGGAAGTTTTCCCGAAACTGGTTAATGAGTTCCCCCGAAACTGGTTAATGAGTTCCCACGAAGTTGTTTTCCCCGCTGCTGGTTCATTTGTACCCCGCTGCTCCTGATACTAAGGGCAGCTGCTTAATGTGCTCCCTCCTGTTGGACAATGGCTTCCCCGCCGCTGGTTGATGTTTTCCCCGCCTTTGGTGGACGTTTTCCCGAAACTGGTTAATGAGTTCCCACGAAACTGGTTAATGAGTTCCCACGGAGTTGTTTTCCCCGCTGCTTGTTCATTTGTACCCCGCTGCTCCTGATACTAAGGGCAGCTGCTTAATGTGCTCCCCCCTGTTGGACAATGGCTTCCCCGCCGTTGGTGCATGTTTTCCCCGCCGTTGGTGGCAGTTTTCCCGAAACTGGTTAATGAGTTCCCACGAAACTGGTTAATGAGTTCCCCCGCGGTTGGCTGATCTTTTCCCGGCTGTTGCTTAATCTGATCCCCGCTGCTCCTGATACTAAGGGCAGCTGCTTAATGTGCTCCCCCCGGTTGGACAATGCCTTCCCCGCCGTTGGTTCATGCTTTCCCCGCCTTTGGTGGAAGTTTTCCCGAAACTGGTTAATGAGTTCCCCCGAAACTGGTTAATGAGTTCCCACGAAGCTGTTTTCCCCGCTGCTGGTTCATTTGTACCCCGCTGCTCCTGATACTAAGGGCAGCTGCTTAATGTGCTCCCCCCTGTTGGACAAAGGCTTCCCCGCCGTTGGTTGATGTTTTCCCCGCCTTTGGTGGACGTTTTCCCGAAACTGGTTAATGAGTTCCCAGGAAACTGGTTAATGAGTTCCCACGAAACTGGTTAATGAGTTCCCCCGCGGTTGGTTGATCTTTTCCCGGCTGTTGCTTAATCTGATCCCCGCCGCTCCTGATACTAAGGGCAGCTGCTTAATGTGCTCCCCCCTGTTGGACAATGGCTTCCCCGCCGTTGGTGCATGTTTTCCCCGCCTTTGGTGGACGTTTTCCCGAAACTGGTTAATGAGTTCCCACGAAACTGGTTAATGAGTTCCCACGAAACTGGTTAATGAGTTCCCCCGCGGTTGGCTGTTCTTTTCCCGGCTGTTGCTTAATCTGATCCCCGCTGCTCCTGATACTAAGGGCAGCTGCCTAATGTGCTCCCCACTGTTGGACAATGGCTTCCCCGCCGTTGGTTGATGCTTTCCCCGCCTTTGGTGGACGTTTTCCCGAAACTGGTTAATGAGTTCCCACGAAACTGGTTAATGAGTTCCCACGAAGTTGTTTTCCCCGCTGCTGGTTCATTTGTACCCCGCTGCTCCTGATACTAAGGGCAGCTGCTTAATGTGCTCCCCCCTGTTGGACAATGGCTTCCCCGCCGTTGGTGCATGTTTTCCCCGCCTTTGGTGGACGTTTTCCCGAAACTGGTTAATGAGTTCCCCCGAAACTGGTTAATGAGTTCCCACGAAACTGGTTAATGAGTTCCCACGAAGCTGTTTTCCCCGCTGCTGGTTCATTTGTACCCCGCTGCTCCTGATACTAAGGGCAGCTGCTTAATGTGCTCCCCCCTGTTGGACAATGGCTTCCCCGACGTTGGTGCATGTTTTCCCCGCCGTTGGTGGAAGTTTTCCCGAAACTGGTTAATGAGTTCCCCCGAAACTGGTTAATGAGTTCCCCCGCGGTTGGCTGATCTTTTCCCGGCTGTTGCTTAATCTGATCCCCGCTGCTCCTGATACTAAGGGCAGCTGCTTAATGTGCTCCCCCCGGTTGGACAATGCCTTCCCCGCCGTTGGTTGATGCTTTCCCCGCCTTTGGTGGAAGTTTTCCCGAAACTGGTTAATGAGTTCCCCCGAAACTGGTTAATGAGTTCCCACGAAACTGGTTAATGAGTTCCCCCGCGGTTGGCTGATCTTTTCCCGGCTGTTGCTTACTCTGATCCCCGCTGCTCCTGAGACTAAGGGCAGCTGCTTAATGTGCTCCCCCCTGTTGGACAAAGGCTTCCCCGCCGTTGGTTCATGTTTTCCCCGCCTCTGGTGGAAGTTTTCCCGAAACTGGTTAATGAGTTCCCCCGAAACTGGTTAATGAGTTCCCACGAAGTTGTTTTCCCCGCTGCTGGTTCATTTGTACCCCGCTGCTCCTGATACTAAGGGCAGCTGCTTAATGTGCTCCCTCCTGTTGGACAATGGCTTCCCCGCCGCTGGTTGATGTTTTCCCCGCCTTTGGTGGACGTTTTCCCGAAACTGGTTAATGAGTTCCCACGAAACTGGTTAATGAGTTCCCACGGAGTTGTTTTCCCCGCTGCTTGTTCATTTGTACCCCGCTGCTCCTGATACTAAGGGCAGCTGCTTAATGTGCTCCCCCCTGTTGGACAATGGCTTCCCCGCCGTTGGTGCATGTTTTCCCCGCCGTTGGTGGCAGTTTTCCCGAAACTGGTTAATGAGTTCCCACGAAACTGGTTAATGAGTTCCCCCGCGGTTGGCTGATCTTTTCCCGGCTGTTGCTTAATCTGATCCCCGCTGCTCCTGATACTAAGGGCAGCTGCTTAATGTGCTCCCCCCGGTTGGACAATGCCTTCCCCGCCGTTGGTTCATGCTTTCCCCGCCTTTGGTGGAAGTTTTCCCGAAACTGGTTAATGAGTTCCCCCGAAACTGGTTAATGAGTTCCCCCGAAACTGGTTAATGAGTTCCCACGGAGTTGTTTTCCCCGCTGCTTGTTCATTTGTACCCCGCTGCTCCTGATACTAAGGGCAGCTGCTTAATGTGCTCCCCCCTGTTGGACAATGGCTTCCCCGCCGTTGGTGCATGTTTTCCCCGCCGTTGGTGGCAGTTTTCCCGAAACTGGTTAATGAGTTCCCACGAAACTGGTTAATGAGTTCCCCCGCGGTTGGCTGATCTTTTCCCGGCTGTTGCTTAATCTGATCCCCGCTGCTCCTGATACTAAGGGCAGCTGCTTAATGTGCTCCCCCCGGTTGGACAATGCCTTCCCCGCCGTTGGTTCATGCTTTCCCCGCCTTTGGTGGAAGTTTTCCCGAAACTGGTTAATGAGTTCCCCCGAAACTGGTTAATGAGTTCCCACGAAGCTGTTTTCCCCGCTGCTGGTTCATTTGTACCCCGCTGCTCCTGATACTAAGGGCAGCTGCTTAATGTGCTCCCCCCTGTTGGACAAAGGCTTCCCCGCCGTTGGTTGATGTTTTCCCCGCCTTTGGTGGACGTTTTCCCGAAACTGGTTAATGAGTTCCCAGGAAACTGGTTAATGAGTTCCCACGAAACTGGTTAATGAGTTCCCCCGCGGTTGGTTGATCTTTTCCCGGCTGTTGCTTAATCTGATCCCCGCCGCTCCTGATACTAAGGGCAGCTGCTTAATGTGCTCCCCCCTGTTGGACAATGGCTTCCCCGCCGTTGGTGCATGTTTTCCCCGCCTTTGGTGGACGTTTTCCCGAAACTGGTTAATGAGTTCCCACGAAACTGGTTAATGAGTTCCCACGAAACTGGTTAATGAGTTCCCCCGCGGTTGGCTGTTCTTTTCCCGGCTGTTGCTTAATCTGATCCCCGCTGCTCCTGATACTAAGGGCAGCTGCCTAATGTGCTCCCCACTGTTGGACAATGGCTTCCCCGCCGTTGGTTGATGCTTTCCCCGCCTTTGGTGGACGTTTTCCCGAAACTGGTTAATGAGTTCCCACGAAACTGGTTAATGAGTTCCCACGAAGTTGTTTTCCCCGCTGCTGGTTCATTTGTACCCCGCTGCTCCTGATACTAAGGGCAGCTGCTTAATGTGCTCCCCCCTGTTGGACAATGGCTTCCCCGCCGTTGGTGCATGTTTTCCCCGCCTTTGGTGGACGTTTTCCCGAAACTGGTTAATGAGTTCCCCCGAAACTGGTTAATGAGTTCCCACGAAACTGGTTAATGAGTTCCCACGAAGCTGTTTTCCCCGCTGCTGGTTCATTTGTACCCCGCTGCTCCTGATACTAAGGGCAGCTGCTTAATGTGCTCCCCCCTGTTGGACAATGGCTTCCCCGACGTTGGTGCATGTTTTCCCCGCCGTTGGTGGAAGTTTTCCCGAAACTGGTTAATGAGTTCCCCCGAAACTGGTTAATGAGTTCCCCCGCGGTTGGCTGATCTTTTCCCGGCTGTTGCTTAATCTGATCCCCGCTGCTCCTGATACTAAGGGCAGCTGCTTAATGTGCTCCCCCCGGTTGGACAATGCCTTCCCCGCCGTTGGTTGATGCTTTCCCCGCCTTTGGTGGAAGTTTTCCCGAAACTGGTTAATGAGTTCCCCCGAAACTGGTTAATGAGTTCCCACGAAACTGGTTAATGAGTTCCCACGAAGTTGTTTTCCCCGCTGCTGGTTAATTTGTACCCCGCTGCTCCTGATACTAAGGGCAGCTGCTTAATGTGCTCCCCCCGGTTGGACAATGGCTTCCTCGCCGTTGGTTCATGCTTTCCCCGCCTTTGGTGGAGGTTTTCCCGAAACTGGTTAATGAGTTCCCACGAAACTGGTTAATGAGTTCCCAGGAAACTGGTTAATGAGTTCCCCCGCGGTTGGTTGATCTTTTCCCAGGCTGTTGCTTAATCTGATCCCCGCTGCTCCTGAGACTAAGGGCAGCTGCTTAATGTGCTCCCCACTGTTGGACAGTGGCTTCCCCGCCGTTGGTTGATGCTTTCCCCGCCTTTGGTTGATGTTTTCCCGAAACTGGTTAATGAGTTCCCACGAAACTGGTTAATGAGTTCCCCCGCGGTTTCCTGATCTTTTCCCGGCTGTTGCTTAATCTGATCCCCGCTGCTCCTGATACTAAGGGCAGCTGCTTAATGTGCTCCCCCCTGTTGGACAATGGCTTCCCCGCCGTTGTTTGATGTTTTCCCCGCCTTTGGTGGAAGTTTTCCCGAAACTGGTTAATGAGTTCCCCCGAAACTGGTTAATGAGTTCCCACGAAACTGGTTAATGAGTTCCCCCGCGGTTGGTTGATCTTTTCCCGGCTGTTGCTTAATCTGATCCCCGCTGCTGCTGATACTAAGGGCAGCTGCTTAATGTGCTCCCCCCTGTTGGACAATGGCTTCCCCGCCGTTGGTGCATGTTTTCCCCGCCTTTGGTGGACGTTTTCCCGAAACTGGTTAATGAGTTCCCACGAATCTGGTTAATGAGTTCCCCCGCGGTTGGCTGATCTTTTCCCGGCTGTTGCTTAATCTGTTCCCCGCTGCTCCTGATACTAAGGGCAGCTGCTTAATGTGCTCCCCCCTGTTGGACAATGGCTTCCCCGCCGTTGGTGCATGTTTTCCCCGCCTTTGGTGGAAGTTTTCCCGAAACTGGTTAATGAGTTCCCACGAAACTGGTTAATGAGTTCCCCCGCGGTTGGCTGATCTTTTCCCGGCTGTTGCTTAATCTGATCCCCGCTGCTCCTGATACTAAGGGCAGCTGCTTAATGTGCTCCCCCCTGTTGGACAATGGCTTCCCCGCCGTTGGTGCATGTTTTCCCCGCCTATGGTGGATGTTTTCCCGAAACTGGTTAATGAGTTCCCACGAAACTGGTTAATGAGTTCCCCCGCGGTTGGTTGATCTTTTCCCGGCTGTTGCTTAATCTGATCCCCGCTGCTCCTGATACTAAGGGCAGCTGCTTAATGTGCTCCCCACTGTAGGACAATGGCTTCCCCGCCGTTGGTTGATGTTTTCCCCGCCTTTGGTGGACGTTTTCCCGAAACTGGTTAATGAGTTCCCACGAAACTGGTTAATGAGTTCCCACGAAACTGGTTAATGAGTTCCCCCGCGGTTTCCTGATCTTTTCCCGGCTGTTGCTTAATCTGATCCCCGCTGCTCCTGATACTAAGGGCAGCTGCTTAATGTGCTCCCCCCTGTTGGACAATGGCTTCCCCGCCGTTGGTGCATGTTTTCCCCGCCTTTGGTGGAAGTTTTCCCGAAACTGGTTAATGAGTTCCCACGAAACTGGTTAATGAGTTCCCACGAAGTTGTTTTCCCCGCTGCTGGTTCATTTGCACCCCTCTGCTCCTGATACTAAGGGCAGCTGCTTAATGTACTTCCCCCTGTTGGACAATGGCTTCCCCGCCGTTGTTTGATGTTTTCCCCGCCTTTGGTGGAAGTTTTCCCGAAACTGGTTAATGAGTTCCCCCGAAACTGGTTAATGAGTTCCCACGAAACTTGTTAATGAGTTCCCCCGCGGTTGGTTGATCTTTTCCCGGCTGTTGCTTAATCTGATCCCCGCTGCTGCTGATACTAAGGGCAGCTGCTTAATGTGCTCCCCCCTGTTGGACAATGGCTTCCCCGCCGTTTTTTGATGTTTTCCCCGCCTTTGGTGGAGGTTTTCCCGAAACTGGTTAATGAGTTCCCCCGAAACTGGTTAATGACTTCCCACGAAACTGGTTAATGAGTTCCCCCGCGGTTGGCTGATCTTTTCCCGGCTGTTGCTTACTCTGATCCCCGCTGCTCCTGATACTAAGGGCAGCTGCTTAATGTGCTACCGTCTGTTGGACAATGGCTTCCCCGCCGTTGGTTCATGTTTTCCCCGCCTCTGGTGGAAGTTTTCCCGAAACTGGTTAATGAGTTCCCCCGAAACTGGTTAATGAGTTCCCACGAAGTTGTTTTCCCCGCTGCTGGTTCATTTGTACCCCGCTGCTCCTGATACTAAGGGCAGCTGCTTAATGTGCTCCCTCCTGTTGGACAATGGCTTCCCCGCCGCTGGTTGATGTTTTCCCCGCCTTTGGTGGACGTTTTCCCGAAACTGGTTAATGAGTTCCCACGAAACTGGTTAATGAGTTCCCACGGAGTTGTTTTCCCCGCTGCTTGTTCATTTGTACCCCGCTGCTCCTGATACTAAGGGCAGCTGCTTAATGTGCTCCCCCCTGTTGGACAATGGCTTCCCCGCCGTTGGTGCATGTTTTCCCCGCCGTTGGTGGCAGTTTTCCCGAAACTGGTTAATGAGTTCCCACGAAACTGGTTAATGAGTTCCCCCGCGGTTGGCTGATCTTTTCCCGGCTGTTGCTTAATCTGATCCCCGCTGCTCCTGATACTAAGGGCAGCTGCTTAATGTGCTCCCCCCGGTTGGACAATGCCTTCCCCGCCGTTGGTTCATGCTTTCCCCGCCTTTGGTGGAAGTTTTCCCGAAACTGGTTAATGAGTTCCCCCGAAACTGGTTAATGAGTTCCCACGAAGCTGTTTTCCCCGCTGCTGGTTCATTTGTACCCCGCTGCTCCTGATACTAAGGGCAGCTGCTTAATGTGCTCCCCCCTGTTGGACAAAGGCTTCCCCGCCGTTGGTTGATGTTTTCCCCGCCTTTGGTGGACGTTTTCCCGAAACTGGTTAATGAGTTCCCAGGAAACTGGTTAATGAGTTCCCACGAAACTGGTTAATGAGTTCCCCCGCGGTTGGTTGATCTTTTCCCGGCTGTTGCTTAATCTGATCCCCGCCGCTCCTGATACTAAGGGCAGCTGCTTAATGTGCTCCCCCCTGTTGGACAATGGCTTCCCCGCCGTTGGTGCATGTTTTCCCCGCCTTTGGTGGACGTTTTCCCGAAACTGGTTAATGAGTTCCCACGAAACTGGTTAATGAGTTCCCACGAAACTGGTTAATGAGTTCCCCCGCGGTTGGCTGTTCTTTTCCCGGCTGTTGCTTAATCTGATCCCCGCTGCTCCTGATACTAAGGGCAGCTGCCTAATGTGCTCCCCACTGTTGGACAATGGCTTCCCCGCCGTTGGTTGATGCTTTCCCCGCCTTTGGTGGACGTTTTCCCGAAACTGGTTAATGAGTTCCCACGAAACTGGTTAATGAGTTCCCACGAAGTTGTTTTCCCCGCTGCTGGTTCATTTGTACCCCGCTGCTCCTGATACTAAGGGCAGCTGCTTAATGTGCTCCCCCCTGTTGGACAATGGCTTCCCCGCCGTTGGTGCATGTTTTCCCCGCCTTTGGTGGACGTTTTCCCGAAACTGGTTAATGAGTTCCCCCGAAACTGGTTAATGAGTTCCCACGAAACTGGTTAATGAGTTCCCACGAAGCTGTTTTCCCCGCTGCTGGTTCATTTGTACCCCGCTGCTCCTGATACTAAGGGCAGCTGCTTAATGTGCTCCCCCCTGTTGGACAATGGCTTCCCCGACGTTGGTGCATGTTTTCCCCGCCGTTGGTGGAAGTTTTCCCGAAACTGGTTAATGAGTTCCCCCGAAACTGGTTAATGAGTTCCCCCGCGGTTGGCTGATCTTTTCCCGGCTGTTGCTTAATCTGATCCCCGCTGCTCCTGATACTAAGGGCAGCTGCTTAATGTGCTCCCCCCGGTTGGACAATGCCTTCCCCGCCGTTGGTTGATGCTTTCCCCGCCTTTGGTGGAAGTTTTCCCGAAACTGGTTAATGAGTTCCCCCGAAACTGGTTAATGAGTTCCCACGAAACTGGTTAATGAGTTCCCACGAAGTTGTTTTCCCCGCTGCTGGTTAATTTGTACCCCGCTGCTCCTGATACTAAGGGCAGCTGCTTAATGTGCTCCCCCCGGTTGGACAATGGCTTCCTCGCCGTTGGTTCATGCTTTCCCCGCCTTTGGTGGAGGTTTTCCCGAAACTGGTTAATGAGTTCCCACGAAACTGGTTAATGAGTTCCCAGGAAACTGGTTAATGAGTTCCCCCGCGGTTGGTTGATCTTTTCCCAGGCTGTTGCTTAATCTGATCCCCGCTGCTCCTGAGACTAAGGGCAGCTGCTTAATGTGCTCCCCACTGTTGGACAGTGGCTTCCCCGCCGTTGGTTGATGCTTTCCCCGCCTTTGGTTGATGTTTTCCCGAAACTGGTTAATGAGTTCCCACGAAACTGGTTAATGAGTTCCCCCGCGGTTTCCTGATCTTTTCCCGGCTGTTGCTTAATCTGATCCCCGCTGCTCCTGATACTAAGGGCAGCTGCTTAATGTGCTCCCCCCTGTTGGACAATGGCTTCCCCGCCGTTGTTTGATGTTTTCCCCGCCTTTGGTGGAAGTTTTCCCGAAACTGGTTAATGAGTTCCCCCGAAACTGGTTAATGAGTTCCCACGAAACTGGTTAATGAGTTCCCCCGCGGTTGGTTGATCTTTTCCCGGCTGTTGCTTAATCTGATCCCCGCTGCTGCTGATACTAAGGGCAGCTGCTTAATGTGCTCCCCCCTGTTGGACAAAGGCTTCCCCGCCGTTGTTTGATGTTTTCCCCGCCTTTGGTGGACGTTTTCCCGAAACTGGTTAATGAGTTCCCACGAATCTGGTTAATGAGTTCCCCCGCGGTTGGCTGATCTTTTCCCGGCTGTTGCTTAATCTGTTCCCCGCTGCTCCTGATACTAAGGGCAGCTGCTTAATGTGCTCCCCCCTGTTGGACAATGGCTTCCCCGCCGTTGGTGCATGTTTTCCCCGCCTTTGGTGGAAGTTTTCCCGAAACTGGTTAATGAGTTCCCACGAAACTGGTTAATGAGTTCCCCCGCGGTTGGCTGATCTTTTCCCGGCTGTTGCTTAATCTGATCCCCGCTGCTCCTGATACTAAGGGCAGCTGCTTAATGTGCTCCCCCCTGTTGGACAATGGCTTCCCCGCCGTTGGTGCATGTTTTCCCCGCCTATGGTGGATGTTTTCCCGAAACTGGTTAATGAGTTCCCACGAAACTGGTTAATGAGTTCCCCCGCGGTTGGTTGATCTTTTCCCGGCTGTTGCTTAATCTGATCCCCGCTGCTCCTGATACTAAGGGCAGCTGCTTAATGTGCTCCCCACTGTAGGACAATGGCTTCCCCGCCGTTGGTTGATGTTTTCCCCGCCTTTGGTGGACGTTTTCCCGAAACTGGTTAATGAGTTCCCACGAAACTGGTTAATGAGTTCCCACGAAACTGGTTAATGAGTTCCCCCGCGGTTTCCTGATCTTTTCCCGGCTGTTGCTTAATCTGATCCCCGCTGCTCCTGATACTAAGGGCAGCTGCTTAATGTGCTCCCCCCTGTTGGACAATGGCTTCCCCGCCGTTGGTGCATGTTTTCCCCGCCTTTGGTGGAAGTTTTCCCGAAACTGGTTAATGAGTTCCCACGAAACTGGTTAATGAGTTCCCACGAAGTTGTTTTCCCCGCTGCTGGTTCATTTGCACCCCTCTGCTCCTGATACTAAGGGCAGCTGCTTAATGTACTTCCCCCTGTTGGACAATGGCTTCCCCGCCGTTGTTTGATGTTTTCCCCGCCTTTGGTGGAAGTTTTCCCGAAACTGGTTAATGAGTTCCCCCGAAACTGGTTAATGAGTTCCCACGAAACTTGTTAATGAGTTCCCCCGCGGTTGGTTGATCTTTTCCCGGCTGTTGCTTAATCTGATCCCCGCTGCTGCTGATACTAAGGGCAGCTGCTTAATGTGCTCCCCCCTGTTGGACAATGGCTTCCCCGCCGTTTTTTGATGTTTTCCCCGCCTTTGGTGGAGGTTTTCCCGAAACTGGTTAATGAGTTCCCCCGAAACTGGTTAATGACTTCCCACGAAACTGGTTAATGAGTTCCCCCGCGGTTGGCTGATCTTTTCCCGGCTGTTGCTTACTCTGATCCCCGCTGCTCCTGATACTAAGGGCAGCTGCTTAATGTGCTACCGTCTGTTGGACAATGGCTTCCCCGCCGTTGGTTCATGTTTTCCCCGCCTCTGGTGGAAGTTTTCCCGAAACTGGTTAATGAGTTCCCCCGAAACTGGTTAATGAGTTCCCACGAAGTTGTTTTCCCCGCTGCTGGTTCATTTGTACCCCGCTGCTCCTGATACTAAGGGCAGCTGCTTAATGTGCTCCCTCCTGTTGGACAATGGCTTCCCCGCCGCTGGTTGATGTTTTCCCCGCCTTTGGTGGACGTTTTCCCGAAACTGGTTAATGAGTTCCCACGAAACTGGTTAATGAGTTCCCACGGAGTTGTTTTCCCCGCTGCTTGTTCATTTGTACCCCGCTGCTCCTGATACTAAGGGCAGCTGCTTAATGTGCTCCCCCCTGTTGGACAATGGCTTCCCCGCCGTTGGTGCATGTTTTCCCCGCCGTTGGTGGCAGTTTTCCCGAAACTGGTTAATGAGTTCCCACGAAACTGGTTAATGAGTTCCCCCGCGGTTGGCTGATCTTTTCCCGGCTGTTGCTTAATCTGATCCCCGCTGCTCCTGATACTAAGGGCAGCTGCTTAATGTGCTCCCCCCGGTTGGACAATGCCTTCCCCGCCGTTGGTTCATGCTTTCCCCGCCTTTGGTGGAAGTTTTCCCGAAACTGGTTAATGAGTTCCCCCGAAACTGGTTAATGAGTTCCCACGAAGCTGTTTTCCCCGCTGCTGGTTCATTTGTACCCCGCTGCTCCTGATACTAAGGGCAGCTGCTTAATGTGCTCCCCCCTGTTGGACAAAGGCTTCCCCGCCGTTGGTTGATGTTTTCCCCGCCTTTGGTGGACGTTTTCCCGAAACTGGTTAATGAGTTCCCAGGAAACTGGTTAATGAGTTCCCACGAAACTGGTTAATGAGTTCCCCCGCGGTTGGTTGATCTTTTCCCGGCTGTTGCTTAATCTGATCCCCGCCGCTCCTGATACTAAGGGCAGCTGCTTAATGTGCTCCCCCCTGTTGGACAATGGCTTCCCCGCCGTTGGTGCATGTTTTCCCCGCCTTTGGTGGACGTTTTCCCGAAACTGGTTAATGAGTTCCCACGAAACTGGTTAATGAGTTCCCACGAAACTGGTTAATGAGTTCCCCCGCGGTTGGCTGTTCTTTTCCCGGCTGTTGCTTAATCTGATCCCCGCTGCTCCTGATACTAAGGGCAGCTGCCTAATGTGCTCCCCACTGTTGGACAATGGCTTCCCCGCCGTTGGTTGATGCTTTCCCCGCCTTTGGTGGACGTTTTCCCGAAACTGGTTAATGAGTTCCCACGAAACTGGTTAATGAGTTCCCACGAAGTTGTTTTCCCCGCTGCTGGTTCATTTGTACCCCGCTGCTCCTGATACTAAGGGCAGCTGCTTAATGTGCTCCCCCCTGTTGGACAATGGCTTCCCCGCCGTTGGTGCATGTTTTCCCCGCCTTTGGTGGACGTTTTCCCGAAACTGGTTAATGAGTTCCCCCGAAACTGGTTAATGAGTTCCCACGAAACTGGTTAATGAGTTCCCACGAAGCTGTTTTCCCCGCTGCTGGTTCATTTGTACCCCGCTGCTCCTGATACTAAGGGCAGCTGCTTAATGTGCTCCCCCCTGTTGGACAATGGCTTCCCCGACGTTGGTGCATGTTTTCCCCGCCGTTGGTGGAAGTTTTCCCGAAACTGGTTAATGAGTTCCCCCGAAACTGGTTAATGAGTTCCCCCGCGGTTGGCTGATCTTTTCCCGGCTGTTGCTTAATCTGATCCCCGCTGCTCCTGATACTAAGGGCAGCTGCTTAATGTGCTCCCCCCGGTTGGACAATGCCTTCCCCGCCGTTGGTTGATGCTTTCCCCGCCTTTGGTGGAAGTTTTCCCGAAACTGGTTAATGAGTTCCCCCGAAACTGGTTAATGAGTTCCCACGAAACTGGTTAATGAGTTCCCCCGCGGTTGGCTGATCTTTTCCCGGCTGTTGCTTACTCTGATCCCCGCTGCTCCTGAGACTAAGGGCAGCTGCTTAATGTGCTCCCCCCTGTTGGACAAAGGCTTCCCCGCCGTTGGTTCATGTTTTCCCCGCCTCTGGTGGAAGTTTTCCCGAAACTGGTTAATGAGTTCCCCCGAAACTGGTTAATGAGTTCCCACGAAGTTGTTTTCCCCGCTGCTGGTTCATTTGTACCCCGCTGCTCCTGATACTAAGGGCAGCTGCTTAATGTGCTCCCTCCTGTTGGACAATGGCTTCCCCGCCGCTGGTTGATGTTTTCCCCGCCTTTGGTGGACGTTTTCCCGAAACTGGTTAATGAGTTCCCACGAAACTGGTTAATGAGTTCCCACGGAGTTGTTTTCCCCGCTGCTTGTTCATTTGTACCCCGCTGCTCCTGATACTAAGGGCAGCTGCTTAATGTGCTCCCCCCTGTTGGACAATGGCTTCCCCGCCGTTGGTGCATGTTTTCCCCGCCGTTGGTGGCAGTTTTCCCGAAACTGGTTAATGAGTTCCCACGAAACTGGTTAATGAGTTCCCCCGCGGTTGGCTGATCTTTTCCCGGCTGTTGCTTAATCTGATCCCCGCTGCTCCTGATACTAAGGGCAGCTGCTTAATGTGCTCCCCCCGGTTGGACAATGCCTTCCCCGCCGTTGGTTCATGCTTTCCCCGCCTTTGGTGGAAGTTTTCCCGAAACTGGTTAATGAGTTCCCCCGAAACTGGTTAATGAGTTCCCCCGAAACTGGTTAATGAGTTCCCACGGAGTTGTTTTCCCCGCTGCTTGTTCATTTGTACCCCGCTGCTCCTGATACTAAGGGCAGCTGCTTAATGTGCTCCCCCCTGTTGGACAATGGCTTCCCCGCCGTTGGTGCATGTTTTCCCCGCCGTTGGTGGCAGTTTTCCCGAAACTGGTTAATGAGTTCCCACGAAACTGGTTAATGAGTTCCCCCGCGGTTGGCTGATCTTTTCCCGGCTGTTGCTTAATCTGATCCCCGCTGCTGCTGATACTAAGGGCAGCTGCTTAATGTGCTCCCCCCGGTTGGACAATGCCTTCCCCGCCGTTGGTTCATGCTTTCCCCGCCTTTGGTGGAAGTTTTCCCGAAACTGGTTAATGAGTTCCCCCGAAACTGGTTAATGAGTTCCCACGAAGCTGTTTTCCCCGCTGCTGGTTCATTTGTACCCCGCTGCTCCTGATACTAAGGGCAGCTGCTTAATGTGCTCCCCCCTGTTGGACAAAGGCTTCCCCGCCGTTGGTTGATGTTTTCCCCGCCTTTGGTGGACGTTTTCCCGAAACTGGTTAATGAGTTCCCAGGAAACTGGTTAATGAGTTCCCACGAAACTGGTTAATGAGTTCCCCCGCGGTTGGTTGATCTTTTCCCGGCTGTTGCTTAATCTGATCCCCGCCGCTCCTGATACTAAGGGCAGCTGCTTAATGTGCTCCCCCCTGTTGGACAATGGCTTCCCCGCCGTTGGTGCATGTTTTCCCCGCCTTTGGTGGACGTTTTCCCGAAACTGGTTAATGAGTTCCCACGAAACTGGTTAATGAGTTCCCACGAAACTGGTTAATGAGTTCCCCCGCGGTTGGCTGTTCTTTTCCCGGCTGTTGCTTAATCTGATCCCCGCTGCTCCTGATACTAAGGGCAGCTGCCTAATGTGCTCCCCACTGTTGGACAATGGCTTCCCCGCCGTTGGTTGATGCTTTCCCCGCCTTTGGTGGACGTTTTCCCGAAACTGGTTAATGAGTTCCCACGAAACTGGTTAATGAGTTCCCACGAAGTTGTTTTCCCCGCTGCTGGTTCATTTGTACCCCGCTGCTCCTGATACTAAGGGCAGCTGCTTAATGTGCTCCCCCCTGTTGGACAATGGCTTCCCCGCCGTTGGTGCATGTTTTCCCCGCCTTTGGTGGACGTTTTCCCGAAACTGGTTAATGAGTTCCCCCGAAACTGGTTAATGAGTTCCCACGAAACTGGTTAATGAGTTCCCACGAAGCTGTTTTCCCCGCTGCTGGTTCATTTGTACCCCGCTGCTCCTGATACTAAGGGCAGCTGCTTAATGTGCTCCCCCCTGTTGGACAATGGCTTCCCCGACGTTGGTGCATGTTTTCCCCGCCGTTGGTGGAAGTTTTCCCGAAACTGGTTAATGAGTTCCCCCGAAACTGGTTAATGAGTTCCCCCGCGGTTGGCTGATCTTTTCCCGGCTGTTGCTTAATCTGATCCCCGCTGCTCCTGATACTAAGGGCAGCTGCTTAATGTGCTCCCCCCGGTTGGACAATGCCTTCCCCGCCGTTGGTTGATGCTTTCCCCGCCTTTGGTGGAAGTTTTCCCGAAACTGGTTAATGAGTTCCCCCGAAACTGGTTAATGAGTTCCCACGAAACTGGTTAATGAGTTCCCACGAAGTTGTTTTCCCCGCTGCTGGTTAATTTGTACCCCGCTGCTCCTGATACTAAGGGCAGCTGCTTAATGTGCTCCCCCCGGTTGGACAATGGCTTCCTCGCCGTTGGTTCATGCTTTCCCCGCCTTTGGTGGAGGTTTTCCCGAAACTGGTTAATGAGTTCCCACGAAACTGGTTAATGAGTTCCCAGGAAACTGGTTAATGAGTTCCCCCGCGGTTGGTTGATCTTTTCCCAGGCTGTTGCTTAATCTGATCCCCGCTGCTCCTGAGACTAAGGGCAGCTGCTTAATGTGCTCCCCACTGTTGGACAGTGGCTTCCCCGCCGTTGGTTGATGCTTTCCCCGCCTTTGGTTGATGTTTTCCCGAAACTGGTTAATGAGTTCCCACGAAACTGGTTAATGAGTTCCCCCGCGGTTTCCTGATCTTTTCCCGGCTGTTGCTTAATCTGATCCCCGCTGCTCCTGATACTAAGGGCAGCTGCTTAATGTGCTCCCCCCTGTTGGACAATGGCTTCCCCGCCGTTGTTTGATGTTTTCCCCGCCTTTGGTGGAAGTTTTCCCGAAACTGGTTAATGAGTTCCCCCGAAACTGGTTAATGAGTTCCCACGAAACTGGTTAATGAGTTCCCCCGCGGTTGGTTGATCTTTTCCCGGCTGTTGCTTAATCTGATCCCCGCTGCTGCTGATACTAAGGGCAGCTGCTTAATGTGCTCCCCCCTGTTGGACAATGGCTTCCCCGCCGTTGGTGCATGTTTTCCCCGCCTTTGGTGGACGTTTTCCCGAAACTGGTTAATGAGTTCCCACGAATCTGGTTAATGAGTTCCCCCGCGGTTGGCTGATCTTTTCCCGGCTGTTGCTTAATCTGTTCCCCGCTGCTCCTGATACTAAGGGCAGCTGCTTAATGTGCTCCCCCCTGTTGGACAATGGCTTCCCCGCCGTTGGTGCATGTTTTCCCCGCCTTTGGTGGAAGTTTTCCCGAAACTGGTTAATGAGTTCCCACGAAACTGGTTAATGAGTTCCCCCGCGGTTGGCTGATCTTTTCCCGGCTGTTGCTTAATCTGATCCCCGCTGCTCCTGATACTAAGGGCAGCTGCTTAATGTGCTCCCCCCTGTTGGACAATGGCTTCCCCGCCGTTGGTGCATGTTTTCCCCGCCTATGGTGGATGTTTTCCCGAAACTGGTTAATGAGTTCCCACGAAACTGGTTAATGAGTTCCCCCGCGGTTGGTTGATCTTTTCCCGGCTGTTGCTTAATCTGATCCCCGCTGCTCCTGATACTAAGGGCAGCTGCTTAATGTGCTCCCCACTGTAGGACAATGGCTTCCCCGCCGTTGGTTGATGTTTTCCCCGCCTTTGGTGGACGTTTTCCCGAAACTGGTTAATGAGTTCCCACGAAACTGGTTAATGAGTTCCCACGAAACTGGTTAATGAGTTCCCCCGCGGTTTCCTGATCTTTTCCCGGCTGTTGCTTAATCTGATCCCCGCTGCTCCTGATACTAAGGGCAGCTGCTTAATGTGCTCCCCCCTGTTGGACAATGGCTTCCCCGCCGTTGGTGCATGTTTTCCCCGCCTTTGGTGGAAGTTTTCCCGAAACTGGTTAATGAGTTCCCACGAAACTGGTTAATGAGTTCCCACGAAGTTGTTTTCCCCGCTGCTGGTTCATTTGCACCCCTCTGCTCCTGATACTAAGGGCAGCTGCTTAATGTACTTCCCCCTGTTGGACAATGGCTTCCCCGCCGTTGTTTGATGTTTTCCCCGCCTTTGGTGGAAGTTTTCCCGAAACTGGTTAATGAGTTCCCCCGAAACTGGTTAATGAGTTCCCACGAAACTTGTTAATGAGTTCCCCCGCGGTTGGTTGATCTTTTCCCGGCTGTTGCTTAATCTGATCCCCGCTGCTGCTGATACTAAGGGCAGCTGCTTAATGTGCTCCCCCCTGTTGGACAATGGCTTCCCCGCCGTTTTTTGATGTTTTCCCCGCCTTTGGTGGAGGTTTTCCCGAAACTGGTTAATGAGTTCCCCCGAAACTGGTTAATGACTTCCCACGAAACTGGTTAATGAGTTCCCCCGCGGTTGGCTGATCTTTTCCCGGCTGTTGCTTACTCTGATCCCCGCTGCTCCTGATACTAAGGGCAGCTGCTTAATGTGCTACCGTCTGTTGGACAATGGCTTCCCCGCCGTTGGTTCATGTTTTCCCCGCCTCTGGTGGAAGTTTTCCCGAAACTGGTTAATGAGTTCCCCCGAAACTGGTTAATGAGTTCCCACGAAGTTGTTTTCCCCGCTGCTGGTTCATTTGTACCCCGCTGCTCCTGATACTAAGGGCAGCTGCTTAATGTGCTCCCTCCTGTTGGACAATGGCTTCCCCGCCGCTGGTTGATGTTTTCCCCGCCTTTGGTGGACGTTTTCCCGAAACTGGTTAATGAGTTCCCACGAAACTGGTTAATGAGTTCCCACGGAGTTGTTTTCCCCGCTGCTTGTTCATTTGTACCCCGCTGCTCCTGATACTAAGGGCAGCTGCTTAATGTGCTCCCCCCTGTTGGACAATGGCTTCCCCGCCGTTGGTGCATGTTTTCCCCGCCGTTGGTGGCAGTTTTCCCGAAACTGGTTAATGAGTTCCCACGAAACTGGTTAATGAGTTCCCCCGCGGTTGGCTGATCTTTTCCCGGCTGTTGCTTAATCTGATCCCCGCTGCTCCTGATACTAAGGGCAGCTGCTTAATGTGCTCCCCCCGGTTGGACAATGCCTTCCCCGCCGTTGGTTCATGCTTTCCCCGCCTTTGGTGGAAGTTTTCCCGAAACTGGTTAATGAGTTCCCCCGAAACTGGTTAATGAGTTCCCACGAAGCTGTTTTCCCCGCTGCTGGTTCATTTGTACCCCGCTGCTCCTGATACTAAGGGCAGCTGCTTAATGTGCTCCCCCCTGTTGGACAAAGGCTTCCCCGCCGTTGGTTGATGTTTTCCCCGCCTTTGGTGGACGTTTTCCCGAAACTGGTTAATGAGTTCCCAGGAAACTGGTTAATGAGTTCCCACGAAACTGGTTAATGAGTTCCCCCGCGGTTGGTTGATCTTTTCCCGGCTGTTGCTTAATCTGATCCCCGCCGCTCCTGATACTAAGGGCAGCTGCTTAATGTGCTCCCCCCTGTTGGACAATGGCTTCCCCGCCGTTGGTGCATGTTTTCCCCGCCTTTGGTGGACGTTTTCCCGAAACTGGTTAATGAGTTCCCACGAAACTGGTTAATGAGTTCCCACGAAACTGGTTAATGAGTTCCCCCGCGGTTGGCTGTTCTTTTCCCGGCTGTTGCTTAATCTGATCCCCGCTGCTCCTGATACTAAGGGCAGCTGCCTAATGTGCTCCCCACTGTTGGACAATGGCTTCCCCGCCGTTGGTTGATGCTTTCCCCGCCTTTGGTGGACGTTTTCCCGAAACTGGTTAATGAGTTCCCACGAAACTGGTTAATGAGTTCCCACGAAGTTGTTTTCCCCGCTGCTGGTTCATTTGTACCCCGCTGCTCCTGATACTAAGGGCAGCTGCTTAATGTGCTCCCCCCTGTTGGACAATGGCTTCCCCGCCGTTGGTGCATGTTTTCCCCGCCTTTGGTGGACGTTTTCCCGAAACTGGTTAATGAGTTCCCCCGAAACTGGTTAATGAGTTCCCACGAAACTGGTTAATGAGTTCCCACGAAGCTGTTTTCCCCGCTGCTGGTTCATTTGTACCCCGCTGCTCCTGATACTAAGGGCAGCTGCTTAATGTGCTCCCCCCTGTTGGACAATGGCTTCCCCGACGTTGGTGCATGTTTTCCCCGCCGTTGGTGGAAGTTTTCCCGAAACTGGTTAATGAGTTCCCCCGAAACTGGTTAATGAGTTCCCCCGCGGTTGGCTGATCTTTTCCCGGCTGTTGCTTAATCTGATCCCCGCTGCTCCTGATACTAAGGGCAGCTGCTTAATGTGCTCCCCCCGGTTGGACAATGCCTTCCCCGCCGTTGGTTGATGCTTTCCCCGCCTTTGGTGGAAGTTTTCCCGAAACTGGTTAATGAGTTCCCCCGAAACTGGTTAATGAGTTCCCACGAAACTGGTTAATGAGTTCCCACGAAGTTGTTTTCCCCGCTGCTGGTTAATTTGTACCCCGCTGCTCCTGATACTAAGGGCAGCTGCTTAATGTGCTCCCCCCGGTTGGACAATGGCTTCCTCGCCGTTGGTTCATGCTTTCCCCGCCTTTGGTGGAGGTTTTCCCGAAACTGGTTAATGAGTTCCCACGAAACTGGTTAATGAGTTCCCAGGAAACTGGTTAATGAGTTCCCCCGCGGTTGGTTGATCTTTTCCCAGGCTGTTGCTTAATCTGATCCCCGCTGCTCCTGAGACTAAGGGCAGCTGCTTAATGTGCTCCCCACTGTTGGACAGTGGCTTCCCCGCCGTTGGTTGATGCTTTCCCCGCCTTTGGTTGATGTTTTCCCGAAACTGGTTAATGAGTTCCCACGAAACTGGTTAATGAGTTCCCCCGCGGTTTCCTGATCTTTTCCCGGCTGTTGCTTAATCTGATCCCCGCTGCTCCTGATACTAAGGGCAGCTGCTTAATGTGCTCCCCCCTGTTGGACAATGGCTTCCCCGCCGTTGTTTGATGTTTTCCCCGCCTTTGGTGGAAGTTTTCCCGAAACTGGTTAATGAGTTCCCCCGAAACTGGTTAATGAGTTCCCACGAAACTGGTTAATGAGTTCCCCCGCGGTTGGTTGATCTTTTCCCGGCTGTTGCTTAATCTGATCCCCGCTGCTGCTGATACTAAGGGCAGCTGCTTAATGTGCTCCCCCCTGTTGGACAAAGGCTTCCCCGCCGTTGTTTGATGTTTTCCCCGCCTTTGGTGGACGTTTTCCCGAAACTGGTTAATGAGTTCCCACGAATCTGGTTAATGAGTTCCCCCGCGGTTGGCTGATCTTTTCCCGGCTGTTGCTTAATCTGTTCCCCGCTGCTCCTGATACTAAGGGCAGCTGCTTAATGTGCTCCCCCCTGTTGGACAATGGCTTCCCCGCCGTTGGTGCATGTTTTCCCCGCCTTTGGTGGAAGTTTTCCCGAAACTGGTTAATGAGTTCCCACGAAACTGGTTAATGAGTTCCCCCGCGGTTGGCTGATCTTTTCCCGGCTGTTGCTTAATCTGATCCCCGCTGCTCCTGATACTAAGGGCAGCTGCTTAATGTGCTCCCCCCTGTTGGACAATGGCTTCCCCGCCGTTGGTGCATGTTTTCCCCGCCTATGGTGGATGTTTTCCCGAAACTGGTTAATGAGTTCCCACGAAACTGGTTAATGAGTTCCCCCGCGGTTGGTTGATCTTTTCCCGGCTGTTGCTTAATCTGATCCCCGCTGCTCCTGATACTAAGGGCAGCTGCTTAATGTGCTCCCCACTGTAGGACAATGGCTTCCCCGCCGTTGGTTGATGTTTTCCCCGCCTTTGGTGGACGTTTTCCCGAAACTGGTTAATGAGTTCCCACGAAACTGGTTAATGAGTTCCCACGAAACTGGTTAATGAGTTCCCCCGCGGTTTCCTGATCTTTTCCCGGCTGTTGCTTAATCTGATCCCCGCTGCTCCTGATACTAAGGGCAGCTGCTTAATGTGCTCCCCCCTGTTGGACAATGGCTTCCCCGCCGTTGGTGCATGTTTTCCCCGCCTTTGGTGGAAGTTTTCCCGAAACTGGTTAATGAGTTCCCACGAAACTGGTTAATGAGTTCCCACGAAGTTGTTTTCCCCGCTGCTGGTTCATTTGCACCCCTCTGCTCCTGATACTAAGGGCAGCTGCTTAATGTACTTCCCCCTGTTGGACAATGGCTTCCCCGCCGTTGTTTGATGTTTTCCCCGCCTTTGGTGGAAGTTTTCCCGAAACTGGTTAATGAGTTCCCCCGAAACTGGTTAATGAGTTCCCACGAAACTTGTTAATGAGTTCCCCCGCGGTTGGTTGATCTTTTCCCGGCTGTTGCTTAATCTGATCCCCGCTGCTGCTGATACTAAGGGCAGCTGCTTAATGTGCTCCCCCCTGTTGGACAATGGCTTCCCCGCCGTTTTTTGATGTTTTCCCCGCCTTTGGTGGAGGTTTTCCCGAAACTGGTTAATGAGTTCCCCCGAAACTGGTTAATGACTTCCCACGAAACTGGTTAATGAGTTCCCCCGCGGTTGGCTGATCTTTTCCCGGCTGTTGCTTACTCTGATCCCCGCTGCTCCTGATACTAAGGGCAGCTGCTTAATGTGCTACCGTCTGTTGGACAATGGCTTCCCCGCCGTTGGTTCATGTTTTCCCCGCCTCTGGTGGAAGTTTTCCCGAAACTGGTTAATGAGTTCCCCCGAAACTGGTTAATGAGTTCCCACGAAGTTGTTTTCCCCGCTGCTGGTTCATTTGTACCCCGCTGCTCCTGATACTAAGGGCAGCTGCTTAATGTGCTCCCTCCTGTTGGACAATGGCTTCCCCGCCGCTGGTTGATGTTTTCCCCGCCTTTGGTGGACGTTTTCCCGAAACTGGTTAATGAGTTCCCACGAAACTGGTTAATGAGTTCCCACGGAGTTGTTTTCCCCGCTGCTTGTTCATTTGTACCCCGCTGCTCCTGATACTAAGGGCAGCTGCTTAATGTGCTCCCCCCTGTTGGACAATGGCTTCCCCGCCGTTGGTGCATGTTTTCCCCGCCGTTGGTGGCAGTTTTCCCGAAACTGGTTAATGAGTTCCCACGAAACTGGTTAATGAGTTCCCCCGCGGTTGGCTGATCTTTTCCCGGCTGTTGCTTAATCTGATCCCCGCTGCTCCTGATACTAAGGGCAGCTGCTTAATGTGCTCCCCCCGGTTGGACAATGCCTTCCCCGCCGTTGGTTCATGCTTTCCCCGCCTTTGGTGGAAGTTTTCCCGAAACTGGTTAATGAGTTCCCCCGAAACTGGTTAATGAGTTCCCACGAAGCTGTTTTCCCCGCTGCTGGTTCATTTGTACCCCGCTGCTCCTGATACTAAGGGCAGCTGCTTAATGTGCTCCCCCCTGTTGGACAAAGGCTTCCCCGCCGTTGGTTGATGTTTTCCCCGCCTTTGGTGGACGTTTTCCCGAAACTGGTTAATGAGTTCCCAGGAAACTGGTTAATGAGTTCCCACGAAACTGGTTAATGAGTTCCCCCGCGGTTGGTTGATCTTTTCCCGGCTGTTGCTTAATCTGATCCCCGCCGCTCCTGATACTAAGGGCAGCTGCTTAATGTGCTCCCCCCTGTTGGACAATGGCTTCCCCGCCGTTGGTGCATGTTTTCCCCGCCTTTGGTGGACGTTTTCCCGAAACTGGTTAATGAGTTCCCACGAAACTGGTTAATGAGTTCCCACGAAACTGGTTAATGAGTTCCCCCGCGGTTGGCTGTTCTTTTCCCGGCTGTTGCTTAATCTGATCCCCGCTGCTCCTGATACTAAGGGCAGCTGCCTAATGTGCTCCCCACTGTTGGACAATGGCTTCCCCGCCGTTGGTTGATGCTTTCCCCGCCTTTGGTGGACGTTTTCCCGAAACTGGTTAATGAGTTCCCACGAAACTGGTTAATGAGTTCCCACGAAGTTGTTTTCCCCGCTGCTGGTTCATTTGTACCCCGCTGCTCCTGATACTAAGGGCAGCTGCTTAATGTGCTCCCCCCTGTTGGACAATGGCTTCCCCGCCGTTGGTGCATGTTTTCCCCGCCTTTGGTGGACGTTTTCCCGAAACTGGTTAATGAGTTCCCCCGAAACTGGTTAATGAGTTCCCACGAAACTGGTTAATGAGTTCCCACGAAGCTGTTTTCCCCGCTGCTGGTTCATTTGTACCCCGCTGCTCCTGATACTAAGGGCAGCTGCTTAATGTGCTCCCCCCTGTTGGACAATGGCTTCCCCGACGTTGGTGCATGTTTTCCCCGCCGTTGGTGGAAGTTTTCCCGAAACTGGTTAATGAGTTCCCCCGAAACTGGTTAATGAGTTCCCCCGCGGTTGGCTGATCTTTTCCCGGCTGTTGCTTAATCTGATCCCCGCTGCTCCTGATACTAAGGGCAGCTGCTTAATGTGCTCCCCCCGGTTGGACAATGCCTTCCCCGCCGTTGGTTGATGCTTTCCCCGCCTTTGGTGGAAGTTTTCCCGAAACTGGTTAATGAGTTCCCCCGAAACTGGTTAATGAGTTCCCACGAAACTGGTTAATGAGTTCCCCCGCGGTTGGCTGATCTTTTCCCGGCTGTTGCTTACTCTGATCCCCGCTGCTCCTGAGACTAAGGGCAGCTGCTTAATGTGCTCCCCCCTGTTGGACAAAGGCTTCCCCGCCGTTGGTTCATGTTTTCCCCGCCTCTGGTGGAAGTTTTCCCGAAACTGGTTAATGAGTTCCCCCGAAACTGGTTAATGAGTTCCCACGAAGTTGTTTTCCCCGCTGCTGGTTCATTTGTACCCCGCTGCTCCTGATACTAAGGGCAGCTGCTTAATGTGCTCCCTCCTGTTGGACAATGGCTTCCCCGCCGCTGGTTGATGTTTTCCCCGCCTTTGGTGGACGTTTTCCCGAAACTGGTTAATGAGTTCCCACGAAACTGGTTAATGAGTTCCCACGGAGTTGTTTTCCCCGCTGCTTGTTCATTTGTACCCCGCTGCTCCTGATACTAAGGGCAGCTGCTTAATGTGCTCCCCCCTGTTGGACAATGGCTTCCCCGCCGTTGGTGCATGTTTTCCCCGCCGTTGGTGGCAGTTTTCCCGAAACTGGTTAATGAGTTCCCACGAAACTGGTTAATGAGTTCCCCCGCGGTTGGCTGATCTTTTCCCGGCTGTTGCTTAATCTGATCCCCGCTGCTCCTGATACTAAGGGCAGCTGCTTAATGTGCTCCCCCCGGTTGGACAATGCCTTCCCCGCCGTTGGTTCATGCTTTCCCCGCCTTTGGTGGAAGTTTTCCCGAAACTGGTTAATGAGTTCCCCCGAAACTGGTTAATGAGTTCCCCCGAAACTGGTTAATGAGTTCCCACGGAGTTGTTTTCCCCGCTGCTTGTTCATTTGTACCCCGCTGCTCCTGATACTAAGGGCAGCTGCTTAATGTGCTCCCCCCTGTTGGACAATGGCTTCCCCGCCGTTGGTGCATGTTTTCCCCGCCGTTGGTGGCAGTTTTCCCGAAACTGGTTAATGAGTTCCCACGAAACTGGTTAATGAGTTCCCCCGCGGTTGGCTGATCTTTTCCCGGCTGTTGCTTAATCTGATCCCCGCTGCTCCTGATACTAAGGGCAGCTGCTTAATGTGCTCCCCCCGGTTGGACAATGCCTTCCCCGCCGTTGGTTCATGCTTTCCCCGCCTTTGGTGGAAGTTTTCCCGAAACTGGTTAATGAGTTCCCCCGAAACTGGTTAATGAGTTCCCACGAAGCTGTTTTCCCCGCTGCTGGTTCATTTGTACCCCGCTGCTCCTGATACTAAGGGCAGCTGCTTAATGTGCTCCCCCCTGTTGGACAAAGGCTTCCCCGCCGTTGGTTGATGTTTTCCCCGCCTTTGGTGGACGTTTTCCCGAAACTGGTTAATGAGTTCCCAGGAAACTGGTTAATGAGTTCCCACGAAACTGGTTAATGAGTTCCCCCGCGGTTGGTTGATCTTTTCCCGGCTGTTGCTTAATCTGATCCCCGCCGCTCCTGATACTAAGGGCAGCTGCTTAATGTGCTCCCCCCTGTTGGACAATGGCTTCCCCGCCGTTGGTGCATGTTTTCCCCGCCTTTGGTGGACGTTTTCCCGAAACTGGTTAATGAGTTCCCACGAAACTGGTTAATGAGTTCCCACGAAACTGGTTAATGAGTTCCCCCGCGGTTGGCTGTTCTTTTCCCGGCTGTTGCTTAATCTGATCCCCGCTGCTCCTGATACTAAGGGCAGCTGCCTAATGTGCTCCCCACTGTTGGACAATGGCTTCCCCGCCGTTGGTTGATGCTTTCCCCGCCTTTGGTGGACGTTTTCCCGAAACTGGTTAATGAGTTCCCACGAAACTGGTTAATGAGTTCCCACGAAGTTGTTTTCCCCGCTGCTGGTTCATTTGTACCCCGCTGCTCCTGATACTAAGGGCAGCTGCTTAATGTGCTCCCCCCTGTTGGACAATGGCTTCCCCGCCGTTGGTGCATGTTTTCCCCGCCTTTGGTGGACGTTTTCCCGAAACTGGTTAATGAGTTCCCCCGAAACTGGTTAATGAGTTCCCACGAAACTGGTTAATGAGTTCCCACGAAGCTGTTTTCCCCGCTGCTGGTTCATTTGTACCCCGCTGCTCCTGATACTAAGGGCAGCTGCTTAATGTGCTCCCCCCTGTTGGACAATGGCTTCCCCGACGTTGGTGCATGTTTTCCCCGCCGTTGGTGGAAGTTTTCCCGAAACTGGTTAATGAGTTCCCCCGAAACTGGTTAATGAGTTCCCCCGCGGTTGGCTGATCTTTTCCCGGCTGTTGCTTAATCTGATCCCCGCTGCTCCTGATACTAAGGGCAGCTGCTTAATGTGCTCCCCCCGGTTGGACAATGCCTTCCCCGCCGTTGGTTGATGCTTTCCCCGCCTTTGGTGGAAGTTTTCCCGAAACTGGTTAATGAGTTCCCCCGAAACTGGTTAATGAGTTCCCACGAAACTGGTTAATGAGTTCCCACGAAGTTGTTTTCCCCGCTGCTGGTTAATTTGTACCCCGCTGCTCCTGATACTAAGGGCAGCTGCTTAATGTGCTCCCCCCGGTTGGACAATGGCTTCCTCGCCGTTGGTTCATGCTTTCCCCGCCTTTGGTGGAGGTTTTCCCGAAACTGGTTAATGAGTTCCCACGAAACTGGTTAATGAGTTCCCAGGAAACTGGTTAATGAGTTCCCCCGCGGTTGGTTGATCTTTTCCCAGGCTGTTGCTTAATCTGATCCCCGCTGCTCCTGAGACTAAGGGCAGCTGCTTAATGTGCTCCCCACTGTTGGACAGTGGCTTCCCCGCCGTTGGTTGATGCTTTCCCCGCCTTTGGTTGATGTTTTCCCGAAACTGGTTAATGAGTTCCCACGAAACTGGTTAATGAGTTCCCCCGCGGTTTCCTGATCTTTTCCCGGCTGTTGCTTAATCTGATCCCCGCTGCTCCTGATACTAAGGGCAGCTGCTTAATGTGCTCCCCCCTGTTGGACAATGGCTTCCCCGCCGTTGTTTGATGTTTTCCCCGCCTTTGGTGGAAGTTTTCCCGAAACTGGTTAATGAGTTCCCCCGAAACTGGTTAATGAGTTCCCACGAAACTGGTTAATGAGTTCCCCCGCGGTTGGTTGATCTTTTCCCGGCTGTTGCTTAATCTGATCCCCGCTGCTGCTGATACTAAGGGCAGCTGCTTAATGTGCTCCCCCCTGTTGGACAATGGCTTCCCCGCCGTTGGTGCATGTTTTCCCCGCCTTTGGTGGACGTTTTCCCGAAACTGGTTAATGAGTTCCCACGAATCTGGTTAATGAGTTCCCCCGCGGTTGGCTGATCTTTTCCCGGCTGTTGCTTAATCTGTTCCCCGCTGCTCCTGATACTAAGGGCAGCTGCTTAATGTGCTCCCCCCTGTTGGACAATGGCTTCCCCGCCGTTGGTGCATGTTTTCCCCGCCTTTGGTGGAAGTTTTCCCGAAACTGGTTAATGAGTTCCCACGAAACTGGTTAATGAGTTCCCCCGCGGTTGGCTGATCTTTTCCCGGCTGTTGCTTAATCTGATCCCCGCTGCTCCTGATACTAAGGGCAGCTGCTTAATGTGCTCCCCCCTGTTGGACAATGGCTTCCCCGCCGTTGGTGCATGTTTTCCCCGCCTATGGTGGATGTTTTCCCGAAACTGGTTAATGAGTTCCCACGAAACTGGTTAATGAGTTCCCCCGCGGTTGGTTGATCTTTTCCCGGCTGTTGCTTAATCTGATCCCCGCTGCTCCTGATACTAAGGGCAGCTGCTTAATGTGCTCCCCACTGTAGGACAATGGCTTCCCCGCCGTTGGTTGATGTTTTCCCCGCCTTTGGTGGACGTTTTCCCGAAACTGGTTAATGAGTTCCCACGAAACTGGTTAATGAGTTCCCACGAAACTGGTTAATGAGTTCCCCCGCGGTTTCCTGATCTTTTCCCGGCTGTTGCTTAATCTGATCCCCGCTGCTCCTGATACTAAGGGCAGCTGCTTAATGTGCTCCCCCCTGTTGGACAATGGCTTCCCCGCCGTTGGTGCATGTTTTCCCCGCCTTTGGTGGAAGTTTTCCCGAAACTGGTTAATGAGTTCCCACGAAACTGGTTAATGAGTTCCCACGAAGTTGTTTTCCCCGCTGCTGGTTCATTTGCACCCCTCTGCTCCTGATACTAAGGGCAGCTGCTTAATGTACTTCCCCCTGTTGGACAATGGCTTCCCCGCCGTTGTTTGATGTTTTCCCCGCCTTTGGTGGAAGTTTTCCCGAAACTGGTTAATGAGTTCCCCCGAAACTGGTTAATGAGTTCCCACGAAACTTGTTAATGAGTTCCCCCGCGGTTGGTTGATCTTTTCCCGGCTGTTGCTTAATCTGATCCCCGCTGCTGCTGATACTAAGGGCAGCTGCTTAATGTGCTCCCCCCTGTTGGACAATGGCTTCCCCGCCGTTTTTTGATGTTTTCCCCGCCTTTGGTGGAGGTTTTCCCGAAACTGGTTAATGAGTTCCCCCGAAACTGGTTAATGACTTCCCACGAAACTGGTTAATGAGTTCCCCCGCGGTTGGCTGATCTTTTCCCGGCTGTTGCTTACTCTGATCCCCGCTGCTCCTGATACTAAGGGCAGCTGCTTAATGTGCTACCGTCTGTTGGACAATGGCTTCCCCGCCGTTGGTTCATGTTTTCCCCGCCTCTGGTGGAAGTTTTCCCGAAACTGGTTAATGAGTTCCCCCGAAACTGGTTAATGAGTTCCCACGAAGTTGTTTTCCCCGCTGCTGGTTCATTTGTACCCCGCTGCTCCTGATACTAAGGGCAGCTGCTTAATGTGCTCCCTCCTGTTGGACAATGGCTTCCCCGCCGCTGGTTGATGTTTTCCCCGCCTTTGGTGGACGTTTTCCCGAAACTGGTTAATGAGTTCCCACGAAACTGGTTAATGAGTTCCCACGGAGTTGTTTTCCCCGCTGCTTGTTCATTTGTACCCCGCTGCTCCTGATACTAAGGGCAGCTGCTTAATGTGCTCCCCCCTGTTGGACAATGGCTTCCCCGCCGTTGGTGCATGTTTTCCCCGCCGTTGGTGGCAGTTTTCCCGAAACTGGTTAATGAGTTCCCACGAAACTGGTTAATGAGTTCCCCCGCGGTTGGCTGATCTTTTCCCGGCTGTTGCTTAATCTGATCCCCGCTGCTCCTGATACTAAGGGCAGCTGCTTAATGTGCTCCCCCCGGTTGGACAATGCCTTCCCCGCCGTTGGTTCATGCTTTCCCCGCCTTTGGTGGAAGTTTTCCCGAAACTGGTTAATGAGTTCCCCCGAAACTGGTTAATGAGTTCCCACGAAGCTGTTTTCCCCGCTGCTGGTTCATTTGTACCCCGCTGCTCCTGATACTAAGGGCAGCTGCTTAATGTGCTCCCCCCTGTTGGACAAAGGCTTCCCCGCCGTTGGTTGATGTTTTCCCCGCCTTTGGTGGACGTTTTCCCGAAACTGGTTAATGAGTTCCCAGGAAACTGGTTAATGAGTTCCCACGAAACTGGTTAATGAGTTCCCCCGCGGTTGGTTGATCTTTTCCCGGCTGTTGCTTAATCTGATCCCCGCCGCTCCTGATACTAAGGGCAGCTGCTTAATGTGCTCCCCCCTGTTGGACAATGGCTTCCCCGCCGTTGGTGCATGTTTTCCCCGCCTTTGGTGGACGTTTTCCCGAAACTGGTTAATGAGTTCCCACGAAACTGGTTAATGAGTTCCCACGAAACTGGTTAATGAGTTCCCCCGCGGTTGGCTGTTCTTTTCCCGGCTGTTGCTTAATCTGATCCCCGCTGCTCCTGATACTAAGGGCAGCTGCCTAATGTGCTCCCCACTGTTGGACAATGGCTTCCCCGCCGTTGGTTGATGCTTTCCCCGCCTTTGGTGGACGTTTTCCCGAAACTGGTTAATGAGTTCCCACGAAACTGGTTAATGAGTTCCCACGAAGTTGTTTTCCCCGCTGCTGGTTCATTTGTACCCCGCTGCTCCTGATACTAAGGGCAGCTGCTTAATGTGCTCCCCCCTGTTGGACAATGGCTTCCCCGCCGTTGGTGCATGTTTTCCCCGCCTTTGGTGGACGTTTTCCCGAAACTGGTTAATGAGTTCCCCCGAAACTGGTTAATGAGTTCCCACGAAACTGGTTAATGAGTTCCCACGAAGCTGTTTTCCCCGCTGCTGGTTCATTTGTACCCCGCTGCTCCTGATACTAAGGGCAGCTGCTTAATGTGCTCCCCCCTGTTGGACAATGGCTTCCCCGACGTTGGTGCATGTTTTCCCCGCCGTTGGTGGAAGTTTTCCCGAAACTGGTTAATGAGTTCCCCCGAAACTGGTTAATGAGTTCCCCCGCGGTTGGCTGATCTTTTCCCGGCTGTTGCTTAATCTGATCCCCGCTGCTCCTGATACTAAGGGCAGCTGCTTAATGTGCTCCCCCCGGTTGGACAATGCCTTCCCCGCCGTTGGTTGATGCTTTCCCCGCCTTTGGTGGAAGTTTTCCCGAAACTGGTTAATGAGTTCCCCCGAAACTGGTTAATGAGTTCCCACGAAACTGGTTAATGAGTTCCCCCGCGGTTGGCTGATCTTTTCCCGGCTGTTGCTTACTCTGATCCCCGCTGCTCCTGAGACTAAGGGCAGCTGCTTAATGTGCTCCCCCCTGTTGGACAAAGGCTTCCCCGCCGTTGGTTCATGTTTTCCCCGCCTCTGGTGGAAGTTTTCCCGAAACTGGTTAATGAGTTCCCCCGAAACTGGTTAATGAGTTCCCACGAAGTTGTTTTCCCCGCTGCTGGTTCATTTGTACCCCGCTGCTCCTGATACTAAGGGCAGCTGCTTAATGTGCTCCCTCCTGTTGGACAATGGCTTCCCCGCCGCTGGTTGATGTTTTCCCCGCCTTTGGTGGACGTTTTCCCGAAACTGGTTAATGAGTTCCCACGAAACTGGTTAATGAGTTCCCACGGAGTTGTTTTCCCCGCTGCTTGTTCATTTGTACCCCGCTGCTCCTGATACTAAGGGCAGCTGCTTAATGTGCTCCCCCCTGTTGGACAATGGCTTCCCCGCCGTTGGTGCATGTTTTCCCCGCCGTTGGTGGCAGTTTTCCCGAAACTGGTTAATGAGTTCCCACGAAACTGGTTAATGAGTTCCCCCGCGGTTGGCTGATCTTTTCCCGGCTGTTGCTTAATCTGATCCCCGCTGCTCCTGATACTAAGGGCAGCTGCTTAATGTGCTCCCCCCGGTTGGACAATGCCTTCCCCGCCGTTGGTTCATGCTTTCCCCGCCTTTGGTGGAAGTTTTCCCGAAACTGGTTAATGAGTTCCCCCGAAACTGGTTAATGAGTTCCCCCGAAACTGGTTAATGAGTTCCCACGGAGTTGTTTTCCCCGCTGCTTGTTCATTTGTACCCCGCTGCTCCTGATACTAAGGGCAGCTGCTTAATGTGCTCCCCCCTGTTGGACAATGGCTTCCCCGCCGTTGGTGCATGTTTTCCCCGCCGTTGGTGGCAGTTTTCCCGAAACTGGTTAATGAGTTCCCACGAAACTGGTTAATGAGTTCCCCCGCGGTTGGCTGATCTTTTCCCGGCTGTTGCTTAATCTGATCCCCGCTGCTCCTGATACTAAGGGCAGCTGCTTAATGTGCTCCCCCCGGTTGGACAATGCCTTCCCCGCCGTTGGTTCATGCTTTCCCCGCCTTTGGTGGAAGTTTTCCCGAAACTGGTTAATGAGTTCCCCCGAAACTGGTTAATGAGTTCCCACGAAGCTGTTTTCCCCGCTGCTGGTTCATTTGTACCCCGCTGCTCCTGATACTAAGGGCAGCTGCTTAATGTGCTCCCCCCTGTTGGACAAAGGCTTCCCCGCCGTTGGTTGATGTTTTCCCCGCCTTTGGTGGACGTTTTCCCGAAACTGGTTAATGAGTTCCCAGGAAACTGGTTAATGAGTTCCCACGAAACTGGTTAATGAGTTCCCCCGCGGTTGGTTGATCTTTTCCCGGCTGTTGCTTAATCTGATCCCCGCCGCTCCTGATACTAAGGGCAGCTGCTTAATGTGCTCCCCCCTGTTGGACAATGGCTTCCCCGCCGTTGGTGCATGTTTTCCCCGCCTTTGGTGGACGTTTTCCCGAAACTGGTTAATGAGTTCCCACGAAACTGGTTAATGAGTTCCCACGAAACTGGTTAATGAGTTCCCCCGCGGTTGGCTGTTCTTTTCCCGGCTGTTGCTTAATCTGATCCCCGCTGCTCCTGATACTAAGGGCAGCTGCCTAATGTGCTCCCCACTGTTGGACAATGGCTTCCCCGCCGTTGGTTGATGCTTTCCCCGCCTTTGGTGGACGTTTTCCCGAAACTGGTTAATGAGTTCCCACGAAACTGGTTAATGAGTTCCCACGAAGTTGTTTTCCCCGCTGCTGGTTCATTTGTACCCCGCTGCTCCTGATACTAAGGGCAGCTGCTTAATGTGCTCCCCCCTGTTGGACAATGGCTTCCCCGCCGTTGGTGCATGTTTTCCCCGCCTTTGGTGGACGTTTTCCCGAAACTGGTTAATGAGTTCCCCCGAAACTGGTTAATGAGTTCCCACGAAACTGGTTAATGAGTTCCCACGAAGCTGTTTTCCCCGCTGCTGGTTCATTTGTACCCCGCTGCTCCTGATACTAAGGGCAGCTGCTTAATGTGCTCCCCCCTGTTGGACAATGGCTTCCCCGACGTTGGTGCATGTTTTCCCCGCCGTTGGTGGAAGTTTTCCCGAAACTGGTTAATGAGTTCCCCCGAAACTGGTTAATGAGTTCCCCCGCGGTTGGCTGATCTTTTCCCGGCTGTTGCTTAATCTGATCCCCGCTGCTCCTGATACTAAGGGCAGCTGCTTAATGTGCTCCCCCCGGTTGGACAATGCCTTCCCCGCCGTTGGTTGATGCTTTCCCCGCCTTTGGTGGAAGTTTTCCCGAAACTGGTTAATGAGTTCCCCCGAAACTGGTTAATGAGTTCCCACGAAACTGGTTAATGAGTTCCCACGAAGTTGTTTTCCCCGCTGCTGGTTAATTTGTACCCCGCTGCTCCTGATACTAAGGGCAGCTGCTTAATGTGCTCCCCCCGGTTGGACAATGGCTTCCTCGCCGTTGGTTCATGCTTTCCCCGCCTTTGGTGGAGGTTTTCCCGAAACTGGTTAATGAGTTCCCACGAAACTGGTTAATGAGTTCCCAGGAAACTGGTTAATGAGTTCCCCCGCGGTTGGTTGATCTTTTCCCAGGCTGTTGCTTAATCTGATCCCCGCTGCTCCTGAGACTAAGGGCAGCTGCTTAATGTGCTCCCCACTGTTGGACAGTGGCTTCCCCGCCGTTGGTTGATGCTTTCCCCGCCTTTGGTTGATGTTTTCCCGAAACTGGTTAATGAGTTCCCACGAAACTGGTTAATGAGTTCCCCCGCGGTTTCCTGATCTTTTCCCGGCTGTTGCTTAATCTGATCCCCGCTGCTCCTGATACTAAGGGCAGCTGCTTAATGTGCTCCCCCCTGTTGGACAATGGCTTCCCCGCCGTTGTTTGATGTTTTCCCCGCCTTTGGTGGAAGTTTTCCCGAAACTGGTTAATGAGTTCCCCCGAAACTGGTTAATGAGTTCCCACGAAACTGGTTAATGAGTTCCCCCGCGGTTGGTTGATCTTTTCCCGGCTGTTGCTTAATCTGATCCCCGCTGCTGCTGATACTAAGGGCAGCTGCTTAATGTGCTCCCCCCTGTTGGACAATGGCTTCCCCGCCGTTGGTGCATGTTTTCCCCGCCTTTGGTGGACGTTTTCCCGAAACTGGTTAATGAGTTCCCACGAATCTGGTTAATGAGTTCCCCCGCGGTTGGCTGATCTTTTCCCGGCTGTTGCTTAATCTGTTCCCCGCTGCTCCTGATACTAAGGGCAGCTGCTTAATGTGCTCCCCCCTGTTGGACAATGGCTTCCCCGCCGTTGGTGCATGTTTTCCCCGCCTTTGGTGGAAGTTTTCCCGAAACTGGTTAATGAGTTCCCACGAAACTGGTTAATGAGTTCCCCCGCGGTTGGCTGATCTTTTCCCGGCTGTTGCTTAATCTGATCCCCGCTGCTCCTGATACTAAGGGCAGCTGCTTAATGTGCTCCCCCCTGTTGGACAATGGCTTCCCCGCCGTTGGTGCATGTTTTCCCCGCCTATGGTGGATGTTTTCCCGAAACTGGTTAATGAGTTCCCACGAAACTGGTTAATGAGTTCCCCCGCGGTTGGTTGATCTTTTCCCGGCTGTTGCTTAATCTGATCCCCGCTGCTCCTGATACTAAGGGCAGCTGCTTAATGTGCTCCCCACTGTAGGACAATGGCTTCCCCGCCGTTGGTTGATGTTTTCCCCGCCTTTGGTGGACGTTTTCCCGAAACTGGTTAATGAGTTCCCACGAAACTGGTTAATGAGTTCCCACGAAACTGGTTAATGAGTTCCCCCGCGGTTTCCTGATCTTTTCCCGGCTGTTGCTTAATCTGATCCCCGCTGCTCCTGATACTAAGGGCAGCTGCTTAATGTGCTCCCCCCTGTTGGACAATGGCTTCCCCGCCGTTGGTGCATGTTTTCCCCGCCTTTGGTGGAAGTTTTCCCGAAACTGGTTAATGAGTTCCCACGAAACTGGTTAATGAGTTCCCACGAAGTTGTTTTCCCCGCTGCTGGTTCATTTGCACCCCTCTGCTCCTGATACTAAGGGCAGCTGCTTAATGTACTTCCCCCTGTTGGACAATGGCTTCCCCGCCGTTGTTTGATGTTTTCCCCGCCTTTGGTGGAAGTTTTCCCGAAACTGGTTAATGAGTTCCCCCGAAACTGGTTAATGAGTTCCCACGAAACTTGTTAATGAGTTCCCCCGCGGTTGGTTGATCTTTTCCCGGCTGTTGCTTAATCTGATCCCCGCTGCTGCTGATACTAAGGGCAGCTGCTTAATGTGCTCCCCCCTGTTGGACAATGGCTTCCCCGCCGTTTTTTGATGTTTTCCCCGCCTTTGGTGGAGGTTTTCCCGAAACTGGTTAATGAGTTCCCCCGAAACTGGTTAATGACTTCCCACGAAACTGGTTAATGAGTTCCCCCGCGGTTGGCTGATCTTTTCCCGGCTGTTGCTTACTCTGATCCCCGCTGCTCCTGATACTAAGGGCAGCTGCTTAATGTGCTACCGTCTGTTGGACAATGGCTTCCCCGCCGTTGGTTCATGTTTTCCCCGCCTCTGGTGGAAGTTTTCCCGAAACTGGTTAATGAGTTCCCCCGAAACTGGTTAATGAGTTCCCACGAAGTTGTTTTCCCCGCTGCTGGTTCATTTGTACCCCGCTGCTCCTGATACTAAGGGCAGCTGCTTAATGTGCTCCCTCCTGTTGGACAATGGCTTCCCCGCCGCTGGTTGATGTTTTCCCCGCCTTTGGTGGACGTTTTCCCGAAACTGGTTAATGAGTTCCCACGAAACTGGTTAATGAGTTCCCACGGAGTTGTTTTCCCCGCTGCTTGTTCATTTGTACCCCGCTGCTCCTGATACTAAGGGCAGCTGCTTAATGTGCTCCCCCCTGTTGGACAATGGCTTCCCCGCCGTTGGTGCATGTTTTCCCCGCCGTTGGTGGCAGTTTTCCCGAAACTGGTTAATGAGTTCCCACGAAACTGGTTAATGAGTTCCCCCGCGGTTGGCTGATCTTTTCCCGGCTGTTGCTTAATCTGATCCCCGCTGCTCCTGATACTAAGGGCAGCTGCTTAATGTGCTCCCCCCGGTTGGACAATGCCTTCCCCGCCGTTGGTTCATGCTTTCCCCGCCTTTGGTGGAAGTTTTCCCGAAACTGGTTAATGAGTTCCCCCGAAACTGGTTAATGAGTTCCCACGAAGCTGTTTTCCCCGCTGCTGGTTCATTTGTACCCCGCTGCTCCTGATACTAAGGGCAGCTGCTTAATGTGCTCCCCCCTGTTGGACAAAGGCTTCCCCGCCGTTGGTTGATGTTTTCCCCGCCTTTGGTGGACGTTTTCCCGAAACTGGTTAATGAGTTCCCAGGAAACTGGTTAATGAGTTCCCACGAAACTGGTTAATGAGTTCCCCCGCGGTTGGTTGATCTTTTCCCGGCTGTTGCTTAATCTGATCCCCGCCGCTCCTGATACTAAGGGCAGCTGCTTAATGTGCTCCCCCCTGTTGGACAATGGCTTCCCCGCCGTTGGTGCATGTTTTCCCCGCCTTTGGTGGACGTTTTCCCGAAACTGGTTAATGAGTTCCCACGAAACTGGTTAATGAGTTCCCACGAAACTGGTTAATGAGTTCCCCCGCGGTTGGCTGTTCTTTTCCCGGCTGTTGCTTAATCTGATCCCCGCTGCTCCTGATACTAAGGGCAGCTGCCTAATGTGCTCCCCACTGTTGGACAATGGCTTCCCCGCCGTTGGTTGATGCTTTCCCCGCCTTTGGTGGACGTTTTCCCGAAACTGGTTAATGAGTTCCCACGAAACTGGTTAATGAGTTCCCACGAAGTTGTTTTCCCCGCTGCTGGTTCATTTGTACCCCGCTGCTCCTGATACTAAGGGCAGCTGCTTAATGTGCTCCCCCCTGTTGGACAATGGCTTCCCCGCCGTTGGTGCATGTTTTCCCCGCCTTTGGTGGACGTTTTCCCGAAACTGGTTAATGAGTTCCCCCGAAACTGGTTAATGAGTTCCCACGAAACTGGTTAATGAGTTCCCACGAAGCTGTTTTCCCCGCTGCTGGTTCATTTGTACCCCGCTGCTCCTGATACTAAGGGCAGCTGCTTAATGTGCTCCCCCCTGTTGGACAATGGCTTCCCCGACGTTGGTGCATGTTTTCCCCGCCGTTGGTGGAAGTTTTCCCGAAACTGGTTAATGAGTTCCCCCGAAACTGGTTAATGAGTTCCCCCGCGGTTGGCTGATCTTTTCCCGGCTGTTGCTTAATCTGATCCCCGCTGCTCCTGATACTAAGGGCAGCTGCTTAATGTGCTCCCCCCGGTTGGACAATGCCTTCCCCGCCGTTGGTTGATGCTTTCCCCGCCTTTGGTGGAAGTTTTCCCGAAACTGGTTAATGAGTTCCCCCGAAACTGGTTAATGAGTTCCCACGAAACTGGTTAATGAGTTCCCACGAAGTTGTTTTCCCCGCTGCTGGTTAATTTGTACCCCGCTGCTCCTGATACTAAGGGCAGCTGCTTAATGTGCTCCCCCCGGTTGGACAATGGCTTCCTCGCCGTTGGTTCATGCTTTCCCCGCCTTTGGTGGAGGTTTTCCCGAAACTGGTTAATGAGTTCCCACGAAACTGGTTAATGAGTTCCCAGGAAACTGGTTAATGAGTTCCCCCGCGGTTGGTTGATCTTTTCCCAGGCTGTTGCTTAATCTGATCCCCGCTGCTCCTGAGACTAAGGGCAGCTGCTTAATGTGCTCCCCACTGTTGGACAGTGGCTTCCCCGCCGTTGGTTGATGCTTTCCCCGCCTTTGGTTGATGTTTTCCCGAAACTGGTTAATGAGTTCCCACGAAACTGGTTAATGAGTTCCCCCGCGGTTTCCTGATCTTTTCCCGGCTGTTGCTTAATCTGATCCCCGCTGCTCCTGATACTAAGGGCAGCTGCTTAATGTGCTCCCCCCTGTTGGACAATGGCTTCCCCGCCGTTGTTTGATGTTTTCCCCGCCTTTGGTGGAAGTTTTCCCGAAACTGGTTAATGAGTTCCCCCGAAACTGGTTAATGAGTTCCCACGAAACTGGTTAATGAGTTCCCCCGCGGTTGGTTGATCTTTTCCCGGCTGTTGCTTAATCTGATCCCCGCTGCTGCTGATACTAAGGGCAGCTGCTTAATGTGCTCCCCCCTGTTGGACAAAGGCTTCCCCGCCGTTGTTTGATGTTTTCCCCGCCTTTGGTGGACGTTTTCCCGAAACTGGTTAATGAGTTCCCACGAATCTGGTTAATGAGTTCCCCCGCGGTTGGCTGATCTTTTCCCGGCTGTTGCTTAATCTGTTCCCCGCTGCTCCTGATACTAAGGGCAGCTGCTTAATGTGCTCCCCCCTGTTGGACAATGGCTTCCCCGCCGTTGGTGCATGTTTTCCCCGCCTTTGGTGGAAGTTTTCCCGAAACTGGTTAATGAGTTCCCACGAAACTGGTTAATGAGTTCCCCCGCGGTTGGCTGATCTTTTCCCGGCTGTTGCTTAATCTGATCCCCGCTGCTCCTGATACTAAGGGCAGCTGCTTAATGTGCTCCCCCCTGTTGGACAATGGCTTCCCCGCCGTTGGTGCATGTTTTCCCCGCCTATGGTGGATGTTTTCCCGAAACTGGTTAATGAGTTCCCACGAAACTGGTTAATGAGTTCCCCCGCGGTTGGTTGATCTTTTCCCGGCTGTTGCTTAATCTGATCCCCGCTGCTCCTGATACTAAGGGCAGCTGCTTAATGTGCTCCCCACTGTAGGACAATGGCTTCCCCGCCGTTGGTTGATGTTTTCCCCGCCTTTGGTGGACGTTTTCCCGAAACTGGTTAATGAGTTCCCACGAAACTGGTTAATGAGTTCCCACGAAACTGGTTAATGAGTTCCCCCGCGGTTTCCTGATCTTTTCCCGGCTGTTGCTTAATCTGATCCCCGCTGCTCCTGATACTAAGGGCAGCTGCTTAATGTGCTCCCCCCTGTTGGACAATGGCTTCCCCGCCGTTGGTGCATGTTTTCCCCGCCTTTGGTGGAAGTTTTCCCGAAACTGGTTAATGAGTTCCCACGAAACTGGTTAATGAGTTCCCACGAAGTTGTTTTCCCCGCTGCTGGTTCATTTGCACCCCTCTGCTCCTGATACTAAGGGCAGCTGCTTAATGTACTTCCCCCTGTTGGACAATGGCTTCCCCGCCGTTGTTTGATGTTTTCCCCGCCTTTGGTGGAAGTTTTCCCGAAACTGGTTAATGAGTTCCCCCGAAACTGGTTAATGAGTTCCCACGAAACTTGTTAATGAGTTCCCCCGCGGTTGGTTGATCTTTTCCCGGCTGTTGCTTAATCTGATCCCCGCTGCTGCTGATACTAAGGGCAGCTGCTTAATGTGCTCCCCCCTGTTGGACAATGGCTTCCCCGCCGTTTTTTGATGTTTTCCCCGCCTTTGGTGGAGGTTTTCCCGAAACTGGTTAATGAGTTCCCCCGAAACTGGTTAATGACTTCCCACGAAACTGGTTAATGAGTTCCCCCGCGGTTGGCTGATCTTTTCCCGGCTGTTGCTTACTCTGATCCCCGCTGCTCCTGATACTAAGGGCAGCTGCTTAATGTGCTACCGTCTGTTGGACAATGGCTTCCCCGCCGTTGGTTCATGTTTTCCCCGCCTCTGGTGGAAGTTTTCCCGAAACTGGTTAATGAGTTCCCCCGAAACTGGTTAATGAGTTCCCACGAAGTTGTTTTCCCCGCTGCTGGTTCATTTGTACCCCGCTGCTCCTGATACTAAGGGCAGCTGCTTAATGTGCTCCCTCCTGTTGGACAATGGCTTCCCCGCCGCTGGTTGATGTTTTCCCCGCCTTTGGTGGACGTTTTCCCGAAACTGGTTAATGAGTTCCCACGAAACTGGTTAATGAGTTCCCACGGAGTTGTTTTCCCCGCTGCTTGTTCATTTGTACCCCGCTGCTCCTGATACTAAGGGCAGCTGCTTAATGTGCTCCCCCCTGTTGGACAATGGCTTCCCCGCCGTTGGTGCATGTTTTCCCCGCCGTTGGTGGCAGTTTTCCCGAAACTGGTTAATGAGTTCCCACGAAACTGGTTAATGAGTTCCCCCGCGGTTGGCTGATCTTTTCCCGGCTGTTGCTTAATCTGATCCCCGCTGCTCCTGATACTAAGGGCAGCTGCTTAATGTGCTCCCCCCGGTTGGACAATGCCTTCCCCGCCGTTGGTTCATGCTTTCCCCGCCTTTGGTGGAAGTTTTCCCGAAACTGGTTAATGAGTTCCCCCGAAACTGGTTAATGAGTTCCCACGAAGCTGTTTTCCCCGCTGCTGGTTCATTTGTACCCCGCTGCTCCTGATACTAAGGGCAGCTGCTTAATGTGCTCCCCCCTGTTGGACAAAGGCTTCCCCGCCGTTGGTTGATGTTTTCCCCGCCTTTGGTGGACGTTTTCCCGAAACTGGTTAATGAGTTCCCAGGAAACTGGTTAATGAGTTCCCACGAAACTGGTTAATGAGTTCCCCCGCGGTTGGTTGATCTTTTCCCGGCTGTTGCTTAATCTGATCCCCGCCGCTCCTGATACTAAGGGCAGCTGCTTAATGTGCTCCCCCCTGTTGGACAATGGCTTCCCCGCCGTTGGTGCATGTTTTCCCCGCCTTTGGTGGACGTTTTCCCGAAACTGGTTAATGAGTTCCCACGAAACTGGTTAATGAGTTCCCACGAAACTGGTTAATGAGTTCCCCCGCGGTTGGCTGTTCTTTTCCCGGCTGTTGCTTAATCTGATCCCCGCTGCTCCTGATACTAAGGGCAGCTGCCTAATGTGCTCCCCACTGTTGGACAATGGCTTCCCCGCCGTTGGTTGATGCTTTCCCCGCCTTTGGTGGACGTTTTCCCGAAACTGGTTAATGAGTTCCCACGAAACTGGTTAATGAGTTCCCACGAAGTTGTTTTCCCCGCTGCTGGTTCATTTGTACCCCGCTGCTCCTGATACTAAGGGCAGCTGCTTAATGTGCTCCCCCCTGTTGGACAATGGCTTCCCCGCCGTTGGTGCATGTTTTCCCCGCCTTTGGTGGACGTTTTCCCGAAACTGGTTAATGAGTTCCCCCGAAACTGGTTAATGAGTTCCCACGAAACTGGTTAATGAGTTCCCACGAAGCTGTTTTCCCCGCTGCTGGTTCATTTGTACCCCGCTGCTCCTGATACTAAGGGCAGCTGCTTAATGTGCTCCCCCCTGTTGGACAATGGCTTCCCCGACGTTGGTGCATGTTTTCCCCGCCGTTGGTGGAAGTTTTCCCGAAACTGGTTAATGAGTTCCCCCGAAACTGGTTAATGAGTTCCCCCGCGGTTGGCTGATCTTTTCCCGGCTGTTGCTTAATCTGATCCCCGCTGCTCCTGATACTAAGGGCAGCTGCTTAATGTGCTCCCCCCGGTTGGACAATGCCTTCCCCGCCGTTGGTTGATGCTTTCCCCGCCTTTGGTGGAAGTTTTCCCGAAACTGGTTAATGAGTTCCCCCGAAACTGGTTAATGAGTTCCCACGAAACTGGTTAATGAGTTCCCACGAAGTTGTTTTCCCCGCTGCTGGTTCATTTGTACCCCGCTGCTCCTGATACTAAGGGCAGCTGCTTAATGTGCTCCCCACTGTTGGACAATGGCTTCCCCGCCGTTGGTTCATGTTTTCCCCGCCTTTGGTGGAGGTTTTCCCGAAACTGGTTAATGAGTTCCCACGAAACTGGTTAATGAGTTCCCACGAAACTGGTTAATGAGTTCCCCCGCGGTTGGCTGATCTGTTCCCGGCTGTTGCTTAATCCGATCCCCGCTGCTCCTGATACTAAGGGCAGCTGCTTAATGTGCTCCCCACTGTTGGACAATGGCTTCCCCGCCGTTGGTTCGTGTTTTCCCCGCCTTTGGTGGACGTTTTCCCGAAACTGGTTAATGAGTTCCCAGGAAACTGGTTAATGAGTTCCCCCGCGGTTGGCTGATCTTTTCCCGGCTGTTGCTTAATCTGATCCCCGCTGCTCCTGATACTAAGGGCAGCTGCTTAATGTGCTCCCCACTGCTGGACAAAGGCATCCCCGCCGCTGGTTGATGCTTTCCCCGCCTTTGGTGGAAGTTTTCCCGAAACTGGTTAATGAGTTCCCACGAAACTGGTTAATGAGTTCCCACGAAGTTGGTTTCCCCGCTGCTGGTTCATTTGTACCCCGCTGCTCCTGATACTAATGGCAGCTGCTTAATGTGCTCCCCCCTGTTGGACAATGGCTTCCCCGCCGTTGTTTGATGTTTTCCCCGCCTTTGGTTCATGTTTTCCCGAAACTGGTTAATGAGTTCCCCCGAAACTGGTTAATGAGTTCCCACGAAACTGGTTAATGAGTTCCCCCGCGGTTGGCTGATCTTTTCCCGGCTGTTGCTTAATCTGATCCCCGCTGCTCCTGATACTAAGGGCAGCTGCTTAATGTGCTCCCGTCTGTTGGACAGTGGCTTCCCCGCCGTTGGTTGATGTTTTCCACGCCTTTGGTTGAGGTTTTCCCGAAACTGGTTAATGAGTTCCCACGAAACTGGTTAATGAGTTCCCACGAAACTGGTTAATGAGTTCCCCCGCGGTTGGCTGATCTTTTCCCGGCTGTTGCTTAATCTGATCCCCGCTGCTCCTGAGACTAAGGGCAGCTGCTTAATGTGCTCCCCACTGTTGGACAATGGCTTCCCCGCCGTTGGTCGATGCTTTCCCCGCCTTTGGTGGAAGTTTTCCCGAAACTGGTTAATGAGTTCCCACGAAACTGGTTAATGAGTTCCCACGAAACTGGTTAATGAGTTCCCACGAAGTTGTTTTCCCCGCTGCTGGTTCATTTGTACCCCGCTGCTCCTGATACTAAGGGCAGCTGCTTAATGTACTTCCCCCTGTTGGACAATGGCTTCCCCGCCGTTGGTTCATGCTTTCCCCGCCTTTGGTTCATGTTTTCCCGAAACTGGTTAATGAGTTCCCCCGAAACTGGTTAATGAGTTCCCACGAAGTTGCTTTCCCCGCTGCTGGTTCATTTGTACCCCGCTGCTCCTGATACTAAGGGCAGCTGCTTAATGTGCTCCCCCCTGTTGGACAATGGCTTCCCCGCCGCTGGTTGATATTTTCCCCGCCTTTGGTGGAGGTTTTCCCGAAACTGGTTAATGAGTTCCCACGAAACTGGTTAATGAGTTCCCCCGCGGTTTCCTGATCTTTTCCCGGCTGTTGCTTAATCTGATCCCCGCTGCTCCTGATACTAAGGGCAGCTGCTTAATGTGCTCCCCCCTGTTGGACAGTGGCTTCCCCGCCGTTGGTTGATGTTTTCCCCGCCTTTGGTGGACGTTTTCCCGAAACTGGTTAATGAGTTCCCACGAAACTGGTTAATGAGTTCCCAGGAAACTGGTTAATGAGTTCCCCCGCGGTTGGTTGATCTTTTCCCGGCTGTTGATTAATCTGATGCCCGCTGCTCCTGATACTAAGGGCAGCTGCTTAATGTGCTCCCCCCTGTTGGACAATGGCTTCCCCGCCGTTGGTTGATGTTTTCCCCGCCTTTGGTGGACGTTTTCCCGAAACTGGTTAATGAGTTCCCCCGAAACTGGTTAATGAGTTCCCAGGAAACTGGTTAATGAGTTCCCCCGCGGTTGGCTGATCTTTTCCCGGCTGTTGCTTAATCTGATCCCCGCTGCTCCTGATACTAAGGGCAGCTGCTTAATGTGCTCCCCCCTGTTGGACAGTGGCTTCCCCGCCGTTGGTTCATGCTTTCCCCGCCTTTGGTGGAAGGTTTCCCGAAACTGGTTAATGAGTTCCCACGAAACTGGTTAATGAGTTCCCACGGAACTGGTTAATGAGTTCCCCCGCGGTTGGTTGATCTTTTCCCGGCTGTTGCTTAATCTGATCCCCGCTGCTCCTGATACTAAGGGCAGCTGCTTAATGTGCTCCCCCCTGTTGGACAATGGCTTCCCCGCCGTTGGTTCATGCTTTCCCCGCCTTTGGTTCATGTTTTCCCGAAACTGGTTAATGAGTTCCCCCGAAACTGGTTAATGAGTTCCCACGAAGTTGCTTTCCCCGCTGCTGGTTCATTTGTACCCCGCTGCTCCTGATACTAAGGGCAGCTGCTTAATGTACTTCCCCCTGTTGGACAATGTCTTCCCCGCCGTTGGTTCATGCTTTCCCCGCCTTTGGTTCATGTTTTCCCGAAACTGGTTAATGAGTTCCCCCGAAACTGGTTAATGAGTTCCCACGAAACTGGTTAATGAGTTCCCCCGCGGTTGGCTGATCTTTTCCCGGCTGTTGCTTAATCTGATCCCCGCTGCTCCTGATACTAAGGGCAGCTGCTTAATGTGCTCCCCCCGGTTGGACAATGGTTTCCCCGCCGTTGGTTCATGTTTTCCCCGCCTCTGGTGGAAGTTTTCCCGAAACTGGTTAATGAGTTCCCACGAAACTGGTTAATGAGTTCCCACGGAGTTGTTTTCCCCGCTGCTTGTTCATTTGTACCCCGCTGCTCCTGATACTAAGGGCAGCTGCTTAATGTACTCCCCCCCTGTTGGACAATGGCTTCCCCGCCGTTGGTGCATGTTTTCCCCGCCTCTGGTTGATGTTTTCCCGAAACTGGTTAATGAGTTCCCACGAAACTGGTTAATGAGTTCCCACGGAGTTGTTTTCCCCGCTGCTTGTTCATTTGTACCCCGCTGCTCCTGATACTAAGGGCAGCTGCTTAATGTGCTCCCCACTGTTGGACAATGGCTTCCCCGCCGTTGGTTCATGTTTTCCCCGCCTTTGGTGGAGGTTTTCCCGAAACTGGTTAATGAGTTCCCACGAAACTGGTTAATGAGTTCCCACGAAACTGGTTAATGAGTTCCCCCGCGGTTGGCTGATCTGTTCCCGGCTGTTGCTTAATCCGATCCCCGCTGCTCCTGATACTAAGGGCAGCTGCTTAATGTGCTCCCCACTGTTGGACAATGGCTTCCCCGCCGTTGGTTCGTGTTTTCCCCGCCTTTGGTGGACGTTTTCCCGAAACTGGTTAATGAGTTCCCAGGAAACTGGTTAATGAGTTCCCCCGCGGTTGGCTGATCTTTTCCCGGCTGTTGCTTAATCTGATCCCCGCTGCTCCTGATACTAAGGGCAGCTGCTTAATGTGCTCCCCACTGCTGGACAAAGGCATCCCCGCCGCTGGTTGATGCTTTCCCCGCCTTTGGTGGAAGTTTTCCCGAAACTGGTTAATGAGTTCCCACGAAACTGGTTAATGAGTTCCCACGAAGTTGGTTTCCCCGCTGCTGGTTCATTTGTACCCCGCTGCTCCTGATACTAATGGCAGCTGCTTAATGTGCTCCCCCCTGTTGGACAATGGCTTCCCCGCCGTTGTTTGATGTTTTCCCCGCCTTTGGTTCATGTTTTCCCGAAACTGGTTAATGAGTTCCCCCGAAACTGGTTAATGAGTTCCCACGAAACTGGTTAATGAGTTCCCCCGCGGTTGGCTGATCTTTTCCCGGCTGTTGCTTAATCTGATCCCCGCTGCTCCTGATACTAAGGGCAGCTGCTTAATGTGCTCCCGTCTGTTGGACAGTGGCTTCCCCGCCGTTGGTTGATGTTTTCCACGCCTTTGGTTGAGGTTTTCCCGAAACTGGTTAATGAGTTCCCACGAAACTGGTTAATGAGTTCCCACGAAACTGGTTAATGAGTTCCCCCGCGGTTGGCTGATCTTTTCCCGGCTGTTGCTTAATCTGATCCCCGCTGCTCCTGAGACTAAGGGCAGCTGCTTAATGTGCTCCCCACTGTTGGACAATGGCTTCCCCGCCGTTGGTCGATGCTTTCCCCGCCTTTGGTGGAAGTTTTCCCGAAACTGGTTAATGAGTTCCCACGAAACTGGTTAATGAGTTCCCACGAAACTGGTTAATGAGTTCCCACGAAGTTGTTTTCCCCGCTGCTGGTTCATTTGTACCCCGCTGCTCCTGATACTAAGGGCAGCTGCTTAATGTACTTCCCCCTGTTGGACAATGGCTTCCCCGCCGTTGGTTCATGCTTTCCCCGCCTTTGGTTCATGTTTTCCCGAAACTGGTTAATGAGTTCCCCCGAAACTGGTTAATGAGTTCCCACGAAGTTGCTTTCCCCGCTGCTGGTTCATTTGTACCCCGCTGCTCCTGATACTAAGGGCAGCTGCTTAATGTGCTCCCCCCTGTTGGACAATGGCTTCCCCGCCGCTGGTTGATATTTTCCCCGCCTTTGGTGGAGGTTTTCCCGAAACTGGTTAATGAGTTCCCACGAAACTGGTTAATGAGTTCCCCCGCGGTTTCCTGATCTTTTCCCGGCTGTTGCTTAATCTGATCCCCGCTGCTCCTGATACTAAGGGCAGCTGCTTAATGTGCTCCCCCCTGTTGGACAGTGGCTTCCCCGCCGTTGGTTGATGTTTTCCCCGCCTTTGGTGGACGTTTTCCCGAAACTGGTTAATGAGTTCCCACGAAACTGGTTAATGAGTTCCCAGGAAACTGGTTAATGAGTTCCCCCGCGGTTGGTTGATCTTTTCCCGGCTGTTGATTAATCTGATGCCCGCTGCTCCTGATACTAAGGGCAGCTGCTTAATGTGCTCCCCCCTGTTGGACAATGGCTTCCCCGCCGTTGGTTGATGTTTTCCCCGCCTTTGGTGGACGTTTTCCCGAAACTGGTTAATGAGTTCCCCCGAAACTGGTTAATGAGTTCCCAGGAAACTGGTTAATGAGTTCCCCCGCGGTTGGCTGATCTTTTCCCGGCTGTTGCTTAATCTGATCCCCGCTGCTCCTGATACTAAGGGCAGCTGCTTAATGTGCTCCCCCCTGTTGGACAGTGGCTTCCCCGCCGTTGGTTCATGCTTTCCCCGCCTTTGGTGGAAGGTTTCCCGAAACTGGTTAATGAGTTCCCACGAAACTGGTTAATGAGTTCCCACGGAACTGGTTAATGAGTTCCCCCGCGGTTGGTTGATCTTTTCCCGGCTGTTGCTTAATCTGATCCCCGCTGCTCCTGATACTAAGGGCAGCTGCTTAATGTGCTCCCCCCTGTTGGACAATGGCTTTCCCGCCGTTGGTTCATGCTTTCCCCGCCTTTGGTTCATGTTTTCCCGAAACTGGTTAATGAGTTCCCCCGAAACTGGTTAATGAGTTCCCACGAAGTTGCTTTCCCCGCTGCTGGTTCATTTGTACCCCGCTGCTCCTGATACTAAGGGCAGCTGCTTAATGTACTTCCCCCTGTTGGACAATGTCTTCCCCGCCGTTGGTTCATGCTTTCCCCGCCTTTGGTTCATGTTTTCCCGAAACTGGTTAATGAGTTCCCCCGAAACTGGTTAATGAGTTCCCACGAAACTGGTTAATGAGTTCCCCCGCGGTTGGCTGATCTTTTCCCGGCTGTTGCTTAATCTGATCCCCGCTGCTCCTGATACTAAGGGCAGCTGCTTAATGTGCTCCCCCCGGTTGGACAATGGTTTCCCCGCCGTTGGTTCATGTTTTCCCCGCCTCTGGTGGAAGTTTTCCCGAAACTGGTTAATGAGTTCCCACGAAACTGGTTAATGAGTTCCCACGAAACTGGTTAATGAGTTCCCCCGCGGTTGGCTGATCATTTCCCGGCTGTTGCTTAATCTGATCCCCGCTGCTCCTGATACTAAGGGCAGCTGCTTAATGTGCTCCCCCCGGTTGGACAATGGCTTCCCCGCCGTTGTTTGATGCTTTCCCCGCCTTTGGTGGATGTTTTCCCGAAACTGGTTAATGAGTTCCCACGAAACTGGTTAATGAGTTCCCACGAAGTTGTTTTCCCCGCTGCTGGTTCATTTGTACCCCTCTGCTCCTGATACTAAGGGCAGCTGCTTAATGTACTTCCCCCTGTTGGACAATGGCTTCCCCGCCGTTGGTGCATGTTTTCCCCGCCTTTGGTGAAAGTTTTCCCGAAACTGGTTAATGAGTTCCCACGAAACTGGTTAATGAGTTCCCCCGCGGTTGGCTGATCTTTTCCCGGCTGTTGCTTAATCTGATCCCCGCTGCTCCTGACACTAAGGGCAGCTGCTTAATGTGCTCCCCACTGTTGGACAAAGGCTTCCCGGCCGTTGGTCGATGCTTTCCCCGCCTTTGGTGGAGGATTTCCCGAAACTGGTTAATGAGTTCCCAGGAAACTGGTTAATGAGTTCCCCCGCGGTTGGCTGATCTTTTCCCGGCTGTTGCTTAATCTGATCCCCGCTGCTCCTGATACTAAGGGCAGCTGCTTAATGTGCTCCCCACTGTTGGACAATGGCTTCCCCGCCGTTGGCTGATGCTTTCCCCGCCGTTGGTGGACGTTTTCCCGAAACTGGTTAATGAGTTCCCACGAAACTGGTTAATGAGTTCCCACGAAACTGGTTAATGAGTTCCCCCGCGGTTGGCTGATCTTTTCCCGGCTGTTGCTTAATCTGTTCCCCGCTGCTCCTGAGACTAAGGGCAGCTGCTTAATGTGCTCCCCCCTGTTGGACAAAGGCTTCCCCGCCGTTGGTTGATGCTTTCCCCGCCTCTGGTGGAAGATTTCCCGAAACTGGTTAATGAGTTCCCCCGAAACTGGTTAATGAGTTCCCACGAAGCTGTTTTCCCCGCTGCTGGTTCATTTGTGCACCGCTGCTCCTGATACTAAGGGCAGCTGCTTAATGTGCTCCCCCCTGTTGGACAATGGCTTCCCCGCCGTTGGTGCATGTTTTCCCCGCCTTTGGTGAAAGTTTTCCCGAAACTGGTTAATGAGTTCCCACGAAACTGGTTAATGAGTTCCCCCGCGGTTGGCTGATCTTTTCCCGGCTGTTGCTTACTCTGATCCCCGCTGCTCCTGATACTAAGGGCAGCTGCTTAATGTGCTCCCGTCTGTTGGACAATGGCTTCCCCGCCGTTGGTTGATGCTTTCCCCGCCTTTGGTGGACGTTTTCCCGAAACTGGTTAATGAGTTCCCACGAAACTGGTTAATGAGTTCCCACGAAACTGGTTAATGAGTTCCCCCGCGGTTGGCTGATCTTTTCCCGGCTGTTGCTTAATCTGATCCCCGCTGCTCCTGATACTAAGGGCAGCTGCTTAATGTGCTCCCCACTGTTGGACAATGGCTTCGCCGCCGTTGGTTGATGCTTTCCCCGCCTTTGGTGGATGTTTTCCCGAAACTGGTTAATGAGTTCCCACGAAACTGGTTAATGAGTTCCCACGAAGTTGTTTTCCCCGCTGCTGGTTCATTTGTACCCCGCTGCTCCTGATACTAAGGGCAGCTGCTTAATGTGCTCCCCCCTGTTGGACAAAGGCTTCCCCGCCGTTGGTTGATGCTTTCCCCGCCTCTGGTTGAAGTTTTCCCGAAACTGGTTAATGAGTTCCCACGAAACTGGTTCATGAGTTCCCCCGCGGTTGGCTGTTCTTTTCACGGCTGTTGCTTCATCTGATCCCCGCTGCTCCTGATACTAAGGGCAGCTGCTTAATGTGCTCCCCCCTGTTGGACAATGGCTTCCCCGCCGTTGGTTGATGTTTTCCCCGCCTTTGGTGGACGTTTTCCCGAAACTGGTTAATGAGTTCCCCCGAAACTGGTTAATGAGTTCCCAGGAAACTGGTTAATGAGTTCCCCCGCGGTTGGCTGATCTTTTCCCGGCTGTTGCTTAATCTGATCCCCGCTGCTCCTGATACTAAGGGCAGCTGCTTAATGTGCTCCCCCCTGTTGGACAGTGGCTTCCCCGCCGTTGGTTCATGCTTTCCCCGCCTTTGGTGGAAGGTTTCCCGAAACTGGTTAATGAGTTCCCACGAAACTGGTTAATGAGTTCCCACGGAACTGGTTAATGAGTTCCCCCGCGGTTGGTTGATCTTTTCCCGGCTGTTGCTTAATCTGATCCCCGCTGCTCCTGATACTAAGGGCAGCTGCTTAATGTGCTCCCCCCTGTTGGACAATGGCTTCCCCGCCGTTGGTTCATGCTTTCCCCGCCTTTGGTTCATGTTTTCCCGAAACTGGTTAATGAGTTCCCCCGAAACTGGTTAATGAGTTCCCACGAAGTTGCTTTCCCCGCTGCTGGTTCATTTGTACCCCGCTGCTCCTGATACTAAGGGCAGCTGCTTAATGTACTTCCCCCTGTTGGACAATGTCTTCCCCGCCGTTGGTTCATGCTTTCCCCGCCTTTGGTTCATGTTTTCCCGAAACTGGTTAATGAGTTCCCCCGAAACTGGTTAATGAGTTCCCACGAAACTGGTTAATGAGTTCCCCCGCGGTTGGCTGATCTTTTCCCGGCTGTTGCTTAATCTGATCCCCGCTGCTCCTGATACTAAGGGCAGCTGCTTAATGTGCTCCCCCCGGTTGGACAATGGTTTCCCCGCCGTTGGTTCATGTTTTCCCCGCCTCTGGTGGAAGTTTTCCCGAAACTGGTTAATGAGTTCCCACGAAACTGGTTAATGAGTTCCCACGAAACTGGTTAATGAGTTCCCCCGCGGTTGGCTGATCATTTCCCGGCTGTTGCTTAATCTGATCCCCGCTGCTCCTGATACTAAGGGCAGCTGCTTAATGTGCTCCCCCCGGTTGGACAATGGCTTCCCCGCCGTTGTTTGATGCTTTCCCCGCCTTTGGTGGATGTTTTCCCGAAACTGGTTAATGAGTTCCCACGAAACTGGTTAATGAGTTCCCACGAAGTTGTTTTCCCCGCTGCTGGTTCATTTGTACCCCTCTGCTCCTGATACTAAGGGCAGCTGCTTAATGTACTTCCCCCTGTTGGACAATGGCTTCCCCGCCGTTGGTGCATGTTTTCCCCGCCTTTGGTGAAAGTTTTCCCGAAACTGGTTAATGAGTTCCCACGAAACTGGTTAATGAGTTCCCCCGCGGTTGGCTGATCTTTTCCCGGCTGTTGCTTAATCTGATCCCCGCTGCTCCTGACACTAAGGGCAGCTGCTTAATGTGCTCCCCACTGTTGGACAAAGGCTTCCCGGCCGTTGGTCGATGCTTTCCCCGCCTTTGGTGGAGGATTTCCCGAAACTGGTTAATGAGTTCCCAGGAAACTGGTTAATGAGTTCCCCCGCGGTTGGCTGATCTTTTCCCGGCTGTTGCTTAATCTGATCCCCGCTGCTCCTGATACTAAGGGCAGCTGCTTAATGTGCTCCCCACTGTTGGACAATGGCTTCCCCGCCGTTGGCTGATGCTTTCCCCGCCGTTGGTGGACGTTTTCCCGAAACTGGTTAATGAGTTCCCACGAAACTGGTTAATGAGTTCCCACGAAACTGGTTAATGAGTTCCCCCGCGGTTGGCTGATCTTTTCCCGGCTGTTGCTTAATCTGTTCCCCGCTGCTCCTGAGACTAAGGGCAGCTGCTTAATGTGCTCCCCCCTGTTGGACAAAGGCTTCCCCGCCGTTGGTTGATGCTTTCCCCGCCTCTGGTGGAAGATTTCCCGAAACTGGTTAATGCGTTCCCCCGAAACTGGTTAATGAGTTCCCACGAAGCTGTTTTCCCCGCTGCTGGTTCATTTGTGCACCGCTGCTCCTGATACTAAGGGCAGCTGCTTAATGTGCTCCCCCCTGTTGGACAATGGCTTCCCCGCCGTTGGTGCATGTTTTCCCCGCCTTTGGTGAAAGTTTTCCCGAAACTGGTTAATGAGTTCCCACGAAACTGGTTAATGAGTTCCCCCGCGGTTGGCTGATCTTTTCCCGGCTGTTGCTTACTCTGATCCCCGCTGCTCCTGATACTAAGGGCAGCTGCTTAATGTGCTCCCGTCTGTTGGACAATGGCTTCCCCGCCGTTGGTTGATGCTTTCCCCGCCTTTGGTGGACGTTTTCCCGAAACTGGTTAATGAGTTCCCACGAAACTGGTTAATGAGTTCCCACGAAACTGGTTAATGAGTTCCCCCGCGGTTGGCTGATCTTTTCCCGGCTGTTGCTTAATCTGATCCCCGCTGCTCCTGATACTAAGGGCAGCTGCTTAATGTGCTCCCCACTGTTGGACAATGGCTTCGCCGCCGTTGGTTGATGCTTTCCCCGCCTTTGGTGGATGTTTTCCCGAAACTGGTTAATGAGTTCCCACGAAACTGGTTAATGAGTTCCCACGAAGTTGTTTTCCCCGCTGCTGGTTCATTTGTACCCCGCTGCTCCTGATACTAAGGGCAGCTGCTTAATGTGCTCCCCCCTGTTGGACAAAGGCTTCCCCGCCGTTGGTTGATGCTTTCCCCGCCTCTGGTTGAAGTTTTCCCGAAACTGGTTAATGAGTTCCCACGAAACTGGTTAATGAGTTCCCCCGCGGTTGGCTGTTCTTTTCACGGCTGTTGCTTCATCTGATCCCCGCTGCTCCTGATACTAAGGGCAGCTGCTTAATGTGCTCCCGTCTGTTGGACAATGGCTTCCCCGCCGTCGGTTCATGTTTTCCCCGCCTTTGGTGGAAGTTTTCCCGAAACTGGTTAATGAGTTCCCACGAAACTGGTTAATGAGTTCCCACGAAACTGGTTAATGAGTTCCCCCGCGGTTGGCTGATCTTTTCCCGGCTGTTGCTTAATCTGATCCCCGCTGCTCCTGATACTAAGGGCAGCTGCTTAATGTGCTCCCCACTGTTGGACAATGGCTTCGCCGCCGTTGGTTGATGCTTTCCCCGCCTTTGGTGGACGTTTTCCCGAAACTGGTTAATGAGTTCCCACGAAACTGGTTAATGAGTTCCCACGAAGTTGTTTTCCCCGCTGCTGGTTCATTTGTACCCCGCTGCTCCTGCTACTAAGGGCAGCTGCTTAATGTGCTCCCCCCTGTTGGACAATGGCTTCCCCGCCGTTGTTTGATGTTTTCCCCGCCTTTGGTTCATGTTTTCCCGAAACTGGTTAATGAGTTCCCCCGAAACTGGTTAATGAGTTCCCCCGCGGTTGGCTGATCTTTTCCCGGCTGTTGCTTAATCTGATCCCCGCTGCTCCTGATACTAAGGGCAGCTGCTTAATGTGCTCCCCCCGGTTGGACAATGGCTTCCCCGCCGTTGGTTCATGCTTTCCCCGCCTTTGGTGGAGGTTTTCCCGAAACTGGTTAATGAGTTCCCCCGAAACTGGTTAATGAGTTCCCACGAAACTGGTTAATGAGTTCCCCCGCGGTTGGTTGATCTTTTCCCGGCTGTTGCTTAATCTGATCCCCGCTGCTCCTGAGACTGAGGGCAGCTGCTTAATGTGCTCCCCCCTGTTGGACAATGCCTTCCCCGCCGCTGGTTCATGTTTTCCCCGCCTTTGCTGGACGTTTTCCCGAAACTGGTTAATGAGTTCCCACGAAACTGGTTAATGAGTTCCCACGAAACTGGTTAATGAGTTCCCCCGCGGTTTCCTGATCTTTTCCCGGCTGCTGCTAAATCTGATCCCCGCTGCTCCTGATACTAAGGGCAGCTGCTTAATGTGCTCCCCCCTGTTGGACAATGGCTTCCCCGCCGTTGGTGCATGTTTTCCCCGCCTTTGGTGGAAGGTTTCCCGAAACTGGTTAATGAGTTCCCACGAAACTGGTTAATGAGTTCCCACGGAGTTGTTGTCCCCGCTGCTTGTTCATTTGTACCCCGCTGCTCCTGATACTAAGGGCAGCTGCTTAATGTGCTCCCCCCTGTTGGACAATGGCTTCCCCGCCGTTGGTTGATGCTTTCCCCGCCTTTGGTGGAAGGTTTCCCGAAACTGGTTAATGAGTTCCCACGAAACTGGTTAATGAGTTCCCACGGAGTTGTTTTGCCCGCTGCTGGTTCATTTGTACCCCGCTGCTCCTGATACTAAGGGCAGCTGCTTAATGTACTCCCCCCTGTTGGACAATGGCTTCCCCGCCGTTGGTGCATGTTTTCCCCGCCTTTGGTGGAAGGTTTCCCGAAACTGGTTAATGAGTTCCCAGGACACTGGTTAATGAGTTCCCACGGAGTTGTTTTCCCCGCTGCTTGTTCATTTGTACCCCGCTGCTCCTGATACTAAGGGCAGCTGCTTAATGTGCTCCCCACTGCTGGACAATGGCTTCCCCGCCGTTGGTTGATGCTTTCCCCGCCTTTGGTGGATGTTTTCCCGAAACTGGTTAATGAGTTCCCACGAAACTGGTTAATGAGTTCCCACGAAACTGGTTAATGAGTTCCCACGAAGCTGTTTTCCCCGCTGCTGGTTCATTTGTACCCCGCTGCTCCTGATACTAAGGGCAGCTGCTTAATGTGCTCCCCACTGTTGGACAATGGCTTCCCCGCCGTTGGTTCATGTTTTCCCCGCCTTTGGTGGAAGTATTCCCGAAACTGGTTAATGAGTTCCCACGAAACTGGTTAATGAGTTCCCCCGCGGTTGGCTGATCTTTTCCCGGCTGTTACTTAATCTGATCCCCGCTGCTCCTGATACTAAGGGCAGCTACTTAATGTGCTCCCCACTGTTGGACAAGGGCTTCCCGGCCGTTGGTTCATGCTTTCCCCGCCTTTGGTGGAGGTTTTCCCGAAACTGGTTAATGAGTTCCCACGAAACTGGTTAATGAGTTCCCCCGCGGTTTCCTGATCTTTTCCCGGCTGTTGCTTAATCTGATCCCCGCTGCTCCTGACACTAAGGGCAGCTGCCTAATGTGCTCCCCACTGTTGGACAATGGCTTCGCCGCCGTTGGTTGATGTTTTCCCCGCCTTTGGTGGACGTTTTCCCGAAACTGGTTAATGAGTTCCCACGAAACTGGTTAATGAGTTCCCACGGAACTGGTTAATGAGTTCCCCCGCGGTTGGTTGATCTTTTCCCGGCTGTTGCTTAATCTGATCCCCGCTGCTCCTGATACTAAGGGCAGCTGCTTAATGTGCTCCCCCCTGTTGGACAATGGCTTCCCCGCCGTTGGTTGATGTTTTCCCCGCCTTTGGTGGACGTTTTCCCGAAACTGGTTAATGAGTTCCCCCGAAACTGGTTAATGAGTTCCCACGAAGTTGTTTTCCCCGCTGCTGGTTCATTTGTAGCCCGCTGCTCCTGATACTAAGGGCAGCTGCTTAATGTGCTCCCCCCTGTTGGACAATGGCTTCCCCGCCGCTGGTTGATGTTTTCCCCGCCTTTGGTGGACGTTTTCCCGAAACTGGTTAATGAGTTCCCACGAAACTGGTTAATGAGTTCCCACGGAGTTGTTTTCCCCGCTGCTTGTTCATTTGTACCCCGCTGCTCCTGATACTAAGGGCAGCTGCTTAATGTGCTCCCCACTGCTGGACAAAGGCTTCCCCGCCGTTGGTCGATGCTTTCCCCGCCTTTGGTGGAGGATTTCCCGAAACTGGTTAATGAGTTCCCCAGAAACTGGTTAATGAGTTCCCACGAAACTGGTTAATGAGTTCCCCCGCGGTTGGCTGATCTTTTCCCGGCTGTTGCTTAATCTGATCCCCGCGGCTCCTGATACTAAGGGCAGCTGCTTAATGTGCTCCCCCCTGTTGGACAATGGCTTCCCCGCCGTTGGTGCATGTTTTCCCCGCCTTTGGTGGAAGTTTTCCCGAAACTGGTTAATGAGTTCCCACGAAACTGGTTAATGAGTTCCCACGAAACTGGTTAATGAGTTCCCACGAAGCTGTTTTCCCCGCTGCTGGTTCATTTGTACCCCGCCGCTCCTGATACCAAGGGCAGCTGCTTAATGTGCTCCCCCCTGTTGGACAATGGCTTCCCCCCCGCTGGTTGATGTTTTCCCCGCCTTTGGTGGAAGTTTTCCCGCAACTGGTTAATGAGTTCCCAGGAAACTGGTTAATGAGTTCCCCCGCGGTTTCCTGATCTTTTCCCGGCTGTTGCTTACTCTGATCCCCGCTGCTCCTGATACTAAGGGCAGCTGCTTAATGTGCTCCCCCCTGTTGGACAATGGCATCCCCGCCGTTGTTTGATGTTTTCCCCGCCTTTGGTGGACGTTTTCCCGAAACTGGTTAATGAGTTCCCACGAAACTGGTTAATGAGTTCCCACGAAACTGGTTAATGAGTTCCCCCGCGGTTGGCTGTTCTTTTCCCGGCTGTTGCTTAATCTGATCCCCGCTGCTCCTGATACTAAGGGCAGCTGCTTAATGTGCTCCCGTCTGTTGGACAATGGCTTCCCCGCCGTTGGTGCATGTTTTCCCCGCCTTTGGTGGACGTTTTCCCGAAACTGGTTAATGAGTTCCCACGAAACTGGTTAATGAGTTCCCCCGCGGTTGGCTGTTCTTTTCACGGCTGTTGCTTCATCTGATCCCCGCTGCTCCTGATACTAAGGGCAGCTGCTTAATGTGCTCCCGTCTGTTGGACAATGGCTTCCCCGCCGTCGGTTCATGTTTTCCCCGCCTTTGGTGGAAGTTTTCCCGAAACTGGTTAATGAGTTCCCACGAAACTGGTTAATGAGTTCCCCCGCGGTTGGCAGTTCTTTTCCCGGCTGTTGCTTAATCTGATCCCCGCTGCTCCTGATACTAAGGGCAGCTGCTTAATGTGCTCCCCCCTGTTGGAAAATGGCCTCCCCGCCGTTGGTTGATGCTTTCCCCGCCTCTGGTGGATGTTTTCCCGAAACTGGTTAATGAGTTCCCACGAAACTGGTTAATGAGTTCCCACGAAACTGGTTAATGAGTTCCCCCGCGGTTTCCTGATCTTTTCCCGGCTGCTGCTAAATCTGATCCCCGCTGCTCCTGATACTAAGGGCAGCTGCTTAATGTGCTCCCCCCTGTTGGACAATGGCTTCCCCGCCGTTGGTGCATGTTTTCCCCGCCTTTGGTGGAAGGTTTCCCGAAACTGGTTAATGAGTTCCCAGGAAACTGGTTAATGAGTTCCCACGGAGTTGTTTTCCCCGCTGCTTGTTCATTTGTACCCCGCTGCTCCTGATACTAAGGGCAGCTGCTTAATGTACTCCCCCCTGTTGGACAATGGCTTCCCCGCCGTTGGTGCATGTTTTCCCCGCCTCTGGTTGATGTTTTCCCGAAACTGGTTAATGAGTTCCCACGAAACTGGTTAATGAGTTCCCACGAAGCTGTTTTCCCCGCTGCTGGTTCATTTGTGCACCGATGCTCCTGATACTAAGGGCAGCTGCTTAATGTGCTCCCCCCTGTTGGACAATGGCTTCCCCGCCGTTGGTTCATGTTTTCCCCGCCTTTGGTGGAAGTTTCCCCGAAACTGGTTAATGAGTTCCCACGAAACTGGTTAATGAGTTCCCAGGAAACTGGTTAATGAGTTCCCCCGCGGTTGGCTGATCTTTTCCCGGCTGTTGCTTAATCTGATCCCCGCTGCTCCTGATACTAAGGGCAGCTGCTTAATGTGCTCCCCCCTGTTGGACAATGGCTTCCCCGCCGTTGGTGCATGTTTTCCCCGCCTTTGGTGGATGTTTTCCCGAAACTGGTTAATGAGTTCCCACGAAACTGGTTAATGAGTTCCCCCGCGGTTGGTTGATCTTTTCCCGGCTGTTGCTTAATCTGATCCCCGCTGCTCCTGATACTAAGGGCAGCTGCTTCATGTGCTCCCCCCTGTTGGACAGTGGCTTCCCCGCCGTTGGTGCATGTTTTCCCCGCCTTTGGTGGACGTTTTCCCGAAACTGGTTAATGAGTTCCCACGAAACTGGTTAATGAGTTCCCACGAAACTGGTTAATGAGTTCCCCCGCGGTTTCCTGATCTTTTCCCGGCTGTTGCTTAATCTGATCCCCGCTGCTCCTGATACTAAGGGCAGCTGCTTAATGTGCTCCCCCCTGTTGGACAATGGCTTCCCCGCCGTTGGTGCATGTTTTCCCCGCCTTTGGTGGAAGTTTTCCCGAAACTGGTTAATGAGTTCCCACGAAACTGGTTAATGAGTTCCCACGAAGTTGTTTTCCCCGCTGCTGGTTCATTTGCACCCCTCTGCTCCTGATACTAAGGGCAGCTGCTTAATGTACTTCCCCCTGTTGGACAATGGCTTCCCCGCCGTTGTTTGATGTTTTCCCCGCCTTTGGTGGAAGTTTTCCCGAAACTGGTTAATGAGTTCCCCCGAAACTGGTTAATGAGTTCCCACGAAACTTGTTAATGAGTTCCCCCGCGGTTGGTTGATCTTTTCCCGGCTGTTGCTTAATCTGATCCCCGCTGCTGCTGATACTAAGGGCAGCTGCTTAATGTGCTCCCCCCTGTTGGACAATGGCTTCCCCGCCGTTTTTTGATGTTTTCCCCGCCTTTGGTGGAGGTTTTCCCGAAACTGGTTAATGAGTTCCCCCGAAACTGGTTAATGACTTCCCACGAAACTGGTTAATGAGTTCCCCCGCGGTTGGCTGATCTTTTCCCGGCTGTTGCTTACTCTGATCCCCGCTGCTCCTGATACTAAGGGCAGCTGCTTAATGTGCTACCGTCTGTTGGACAATGGCTTCCCCGCCGTTGGTTCATGTTTTCCCCGCCTCTGGTGGAAGTTTTCCCGAAACTGGTTAATGAGTTCCCCCGAAACTGGTTAATGAGTTCCCACGAAGTTGTTTTCCCCGCTGCTGGTTCATTTGTACCCCGCTGCTCCTGATACTAAGGGCAGCTGCTTAATGTGCTCCCTCCTGTTGGACAATGGCTTCCCCGCCGCTGGTTGATGTTTTCCCCGCCTTTGGTGGACGTTTTCCCGAAACTGGTTAATGAGTTCCCACGAAACTGGTTAATGAGTTCCCACGGAGTTGTTTTCCCCGCTGCTTGTTCATTTGTACCCCGCTGCTCCTGATACTAAGGGCAGCTGCTTAATGTGCTCCCCCCTGTTGGACAATGGCTTCCCCGCCGTTGGTGCATGTTTTCCCCGCCGTTGGTGGCAGTTTTCCCGAAACTGGTTAATGAGTTCCCACGAAACTGGTTAATGAGTTCCCCCGCGGTTGGCTGATCTTTTCCCGGCTGTTGCTTAATCTGATCCCCGCTGCTCCTGATACTAAGGGCAGCTGCTTAATGTGCTCCCCCCGGTTGGACAATGCCTTCCCCGCCGTTGGTTCATGCTTTCCCCGCCTTTGGTGGAAGTTTTCCCGAAACTGGTTAATGAGTTCCCCCGAAACTGGTTAATGAGTTCCCACGAAGCTGTTTTCCCCGCTGCTGGTTCATTTGTACCCCGCTGCTCCTGATACTAAGGGCAGCTGCTTAATGTGCTCCCCCCTGTTGGACAAAGGCTTCCCCGCCGTTGGTTGATGTTTTCCCCGCCTTTGGTGGACGTTTTCCCGAAACTGGTTAATGAGTTCCCAGGAAACTGGTTAATGAGTTCCCACGAAACTGGTTAATGAGTTCCCCCGCGGTTGGTTGATCTTTTCCCGGCTGTTGCTTAATCTGATCCCCGCCGCTCCTGATACTAAGGGCAGCTGCTTAATGTGCTCCCCCCTGTTGGACAATGGCTTCCCCGCCGTTGGTGCATGTTTTCCCCGCCTTTGGTGGACGTTTTCCCGAAACTGGTTAATGAGTTCCCACGAAACTGGTTAATGAGTTCCCACGAAACTGGTTAATGAGTTCCCCCGCGGTTGGCTGTTCTTTTCCCGGCTGTTGCTTAATCTGATCCCCGCTGCTCCTGATACTAAGGGCAGCTGCCTAATGTGCTCCCCACTGTTGGACAATGGCTTCCCCGCCGTTGGTTGATGCTTTCCCCGCCTTTGGTGGACGTTTTCCCGAAACTGGTTAATGAGTTCCCACGAAACTGGTTAATGAGTTCCCACGAAGTTGTTTTCCCCGCTGCTGGTTCATTTGTACCCCGCTGCTCCTGATACTAAGGGCAGCTGCTTAATGTGCTCCCCCCTGTTGGACAATGGCTTCCCCGCCGTTGGTGCATGTTTTCCCCGCCTTTGGTGGACGTTTTCCCGAAACTGGTTAATGAGTTCCCCCGAAACTGGTTAATGAGTTCCCACGAAACTGGTTAATGAGTTCCCACGAAGCTGTTTTCCCCGCTGCTGGTTCATTTGTACCCCGCTGCTCCTGATACTAAGGGCAGCTGCTTAATGTGCTCCCCCCTGTTGGACAATGGCTTCCCCGACGTTGGTGCATGTTTTCCCCGCCGTTGGTGGAAGTTTTCCCGAAACTGGTTAATGAGTTCCCCCGAAACTGGTTAATGAGTTCCCCCGCGGTTGGCTGATCTTTTCCCGGCTGTTGCTTAATCTGATCCCCGCTGCTCCTGATACTAAGGGCAGCTGCTTAATGTGCTCCCCCCGGTTGGACAATGCCTTCCCCGCCGTTGGTTGATGCTTTCCCCGCCTTTGGTGGAAGTTTTCCCGAAACTGGTTAATGAGTTCCCCCGAAACTGGTTAATGAGTTCCCACGAAACTGGTTAATGAGTTCCCACGAAGTTGTTTTCCCCGCTGCTGGTTCATTTGTACCCCGCTGCTCCTGATACTAAGGGCAGCTGCTTAATGTGCTCCCCCCTGTTGGACAATGGCTTCCCCGCCGTTGGTGCATGTTTTCCCCGCCTTTGGTGGAAGTTTTCCCGAAACTGGTTAATGAGTTCCCACGAAACTGGTTAATGAGTTCCCCCGCGGTTGGCTGATCTTTTCCCGGCTGTTGCTTAATCTGATCCCCGCTGCTCCTGATACTAAGGGCAGCTGCTTAATGTGCTCCCCCCTGTTGGACAATGGCTTCCCCGCCGTTGGTGCATGTTTTCCCCGCCTATGGTGGATGTTTTCCCGAAACTGGTTAATGAGTTCCCACGAAACTGGTTAATGAGTTCCCCCGCGGTTGGTTGATCTTTTCCCGGCTGTTGCTTAATCTGATCCCCGCTGCTCCTGATACTAAGGGCAGCTGCTTAATGTGCTCCCCACTGTAGGACAATGGCTTCCCCGCCGTTGGTTGATGTTTTCCCCGCCTTTGGTGGACGTTTTCCCGAAACTGGTTAATGAGTTCCCACGAAACTGGTTAATGAGTTCCCACGAAACTGGTTAATGAGTTCCCCCGCGGTTTCCTGATCTTTTCCCGGCTGTTGCTTAATCTGATCCCCGCTGCTCCTGATACTAAGGGCAGCTGCTTAATGTGCTCCCCCCTGTTGGACAATGGCTTCCCCGCCGTTGGTGCATGTTTTCCCCGCCTTTGGTGGAAGTTTTCCCGAAACTGGTTAATGAGTTCCCACGAAACTGGTTAATGAGTTCCCACGAAGTTGTTTTCCCCGCTGCTGGTTCATTTGCACCCCTCTGCTCCTGATACTAAGGGCAGCTGCTTAATGTACTTCCCCCTGTTGGACAATGGCTTCCCCGCCGTTGTTTGATGTTTTCCCCGCCTTTGGTGGAAGTTTTCCCGAAACTGGTTAATGAGTTCCCCCGAAACTGGTTAATGAGTTCCCACGAAACTTGTTAATGAGTTCCCCCGCGGTTGGTTGATCTTTTCCCGGCTGTTGCTTAATCTGATCCCCGCTGCTGCTGATACTAAGGGCAGCTGCTTAATGTGCTCCCCCCTGTTGGACAATGGCTTCCCCGCCGTTTTTTGATGTTTTCCCCGCCTTTGGTGGAGGTTTTCCCGAAACTGGTTAATGAGTTCCCCCGAAACTGGTTAATGACTTCCCACGAAACTGGTTAATGAGTTCCCCCGCGGTTGGCTGATCTTTTCCCGGCTGTTGCTTACTCTGATCCCCGCTGCTCCTGATACTAAGGGCAGCTGCTTAATGTGCTACCGTCTGTTGGACAATGGCTTCCCCGCCGTTGGTTCATGTTTTCCCCGCCTCTGGTGGAAGTTTTCCCGAAACTGGTTAATGAGTTCCCCCGAAACTGGTTAATGAGTTCCCACGAAGTTGTTTTCCCCGCTGCTGGTTCATTTGTACCCCGCTGCTCCTGATACTAAGGGCAGCTGCTTAATGTGCTCCCTCCTGTTGGACAATGGCTTCCCCGCCGCTGGTTGATGTTTTCCCCGCCTTTGGTGGACGTTTTCCCGAAACTGGTTAATGAGTTCCCACGAAACTGGTTAATGAGTTCCCACGGAGTTGTTTTCCCCGCTGCTTGTTCATTTGTACCCCGCTGCTCCTGATACTAAGGGCAGCTGCTTAATGTGCTCCCCCCTGTTGGACAATGGCTTCCCCGCCGTTGGTGCATGTTTTCCCCGCCGTTGGTGGCAGTTTTCCCGAAACTGGTTAATGAGTTCCCACGAAACTGGTTAATGAGTTCCCCCGCGGTTGGCTGATCTTTTCCCGGCTGTTGCTTACTCTGATCCCCGCTGCTCCTGATACTAAGGGCAGCTGCTTAATGTGCTCCCCCCGGTTGGACAATGCCTTCCCCGCCGTTGGTTCATGCTTTCCCCGCCTTTGGTGGAAGTTTTCCCGAAACTGGTTAATGAGTTCCCCCGAAACTGGTTAATGAGTTCCCACGAAGCTGTTTTCCCCGCTGCTGGTTCATTTGTACCCCGCTGCTCCTGATACTAAGGGCAGCTGCTTAATGTGCTCCCCCCTGTTGGACAAAGGCTTCCCCGCCGTTGGTTGATGTTTTCCCCGCCTTTGGTGGACGTTTTCCCGAAACTGGTTAATGAGTTCCCACGAAACTGGTTAATGAGTTCCCCCGCGGTTGGCTGATCTTTTCCCGGCTGTTGCTTAATCTGATCCCCGCTGCTCCTGATACTAAGGGCAGCTGCTTAATGTGCTCCCCCCGGTTGGACAATGCCTTCCCCGCCGTTGGTTCATGCTTTCCCCGCCTTTGGTGGAAGTTTTCCCGAAACTGGTTAATGAGTTCCCCCGAAACTGGTTAATGAGTTCCCACGAAGCTGTTTTCCCCGCTGCTGGTTCATTTGTACCCCGCTGCTCCTGATACTAAGGGCAGCTGCTTAATGTGCTCCCCCCTGTTGGACAAAGGCTTCCCCGCCGTTGGTTGATGCTTTCCCCGCCTCTGGTTGAAGTTTTCCCGAAACTGGTTAATGAGTTCCCACGAAACTGGTTAATGAGTTCCCACGAAACTGGTTAATGAGTTCCCCCGCGGTTGGTTGATCTTTTCCCGGCTGTTGCTTAATCTGATCCCCGCTGCTCCTGATACTAAGGGCAGCTGCTTAATGTGCTCCCCCCTGTTGGACAATGGCTTCCCCGCCGTTGGTTGATGCTTTCCCCGCCTTTGGGTGGAGGTTTTCCCGAAACTGGTTAATGAGTTCCCACGAAACTGGTTAATGAGTTCCCACGAAACTGGTTTATGAGTTCCCACGAAGCTGTTTTCCCCGCTGCTGGTTCATTTGTACCCCGCTGCTCCTGATACTAAGGGCAGCTGCTTAATGTACTCCCCCCTGTTGGACAATGGCTTCCCCGCCGTTGGTGCATGTTTTCCCCGCCTCTGGTTGATGTTTTCCCGAAACTGGTTAATGAGTTCCCACGAAACTGGTTAATGAGTTCCCACGGAGTTGTTTTCCCCGCTGCTTGTTCATTTGTACCCCGCTGCTCCTGATACTAAGGGCAGCTGCTTAATGTGCTCCCCACTGTTGGACAATGGCTTCCCCGCCGTTGGTTCATGTTTTCCCCGCCTTTGGTGGAGGTTTTCCCGAAACTGGTTAATGAGTTCCCACGAAACTGGTTAATGAGTTCCCACGAAACTGGTTAATGAGTTCCCCCGCGGTTTCCTGATCTTTTCCCGGCTGCTGCTCAATCTGATCCCCGCTGCTCCTGATACTAAGGGCAGCTGCTTAATGTGCTCCCCCCTGTTGGACAATGGCTTCCCCGCCGTTGGTGCATGTTTTCCCCGCCTTTGGTGGAAGGTTTCCCGAAACTGGTTAATGAGTTCCCACGAAACTGGTTAATGAGTTCCCACGGAGTTGTTTTCCCCGCTGCTTGTTCATTTGTACCCCGCTGCTCCTGATACTAAGGGCAGCTGCTTAATGTACTCCCCCCTGTTGGACAATGGCTTCCCCGCCGTTGGTGCATGTTTTCCCCGCCTTTGGTGGAAGGTTTCCCGAAACTGGTTAATGAGTTCCCACGAAACTGGTTAATGAGTTCCCACGGAGTTGTTTTCCCCGCTGCTTGTTCATTTGTACCCCGCTGCTCCTGATACTAAGGGCAGCTGCTTAATGTACTCCCCCCCTGTTGGACAATGGCTTCCCCGCCGTTGGTGCATGTTTTCCCCGCCTCTGGTTGATGTTTTCCCGAAACTGGTTAATGAGTTCCCACGAAACTGGTTAATGAGTTCCCACGGAGTTGTTTTCCCCGCTGCTTGTTCATTTGTACCCCGCTGCTCCTGATACTAAGGGCAGCTGCTTAATGTGCTCCCCACTGTTGGACAATGGCTTCCCCGCCGTTGGTTCATGTTTTCCCCGCCTTTGGTGGAGGTTTTCCCGAAACTGGTTAATGAGTTCCCACGAAACTGGTTAATGAGTTCCCACGAAACTGGTTAATGAGTTCCCCCGCGGTTGGCTGATCTGTTCCCGGCTGTTGCTTAATCCGATCCCCGCTGCTCCTGATACTAAGGGCAGCTGCTTAATGTGCTCCCCACTGTTGGACAATGGCTTCCCCGCCGTTGGTTCGTGTTTTCCCCGCCTTTGGTGGACGTTTTCCCGAAACTGGTTAATGAGTTCCCAGGAAACTGGTTAATGAGTTCCCCCGCGGTTGGCTGATCTTTTCCCGGCTGTTGCTTAATCTGATCCCCGCTGCTCCTGATACTAAGGGCAGCTGCTTAATGTGCTCCCCACTGCTGGACAAAGGCATCCCCGCCGCTGGTTGATGCTTTCCCCGCCTTTGGTGGAAGTTTTCCCGAAACTGGTTAATGAGTTCCCACGAAACTGGTTAATGAGTTCCCACGAAGTTGGTTTCCCCGCTGCTGGTTCATTTGTACCCCGCTGCTCCTGATACTAATGGCAGCTGCTTAATGTGCTCCCCCCTGTTGGACAATGGCTTCCCCGCCGTTGTTTGATGTTTTCCCCGCCTTTGGTTCATGTTTTCCCGAAACTGGTTAATGAGTTCCCCCGAAACTGGTTAATGAGTTCCCACGAAACTGGTTAATGAGTTCCCCCGCGGTTGGCTGATCTTTTCCCGGCTGTTGCTTAATCTGATCCCCGCTGCTCCTGATACTAAGGGCAGCTGCTTAATGTGCTCCCGTCTGTTGGACAGTGGCTTCCCCGCCGTTGGTTGATGTTTTCCACGCCTTTGGTTGAGGTTTTCCCGAAACTGGTTAATGAGTTCCCACGAAACTGGTTAATGAGTTCCCACGAAACTGGTTAATGAGTTCCCCCGCGGTTGGCTGATCTTTTCCCGGCTGTTGCTTAATCTGATCCCCGCTGCTCCTGAGACTAAGGGCAGCTGCTTAATGTGCTCCCCACTGTTGGACAATGGCTTCCCCGCCGTTGGTCGATGCTTTCCCCGCCTTTGGTGGAAGTTTTCCCGAAACTGGTTAATGAGTTCCCACGAAACTGGTTAATGAGTTCCCACGAAACTGGTTAATGAGTTCCCACGAAGTTGTTTTCCCCGCTGCTGGTTCATTTGTACCCCGCTGCTCCTGATACTAAGGGCAGCTGCTTAATGTACTTCCCCCTGTTGGACAATGGCTTCCCCGCCGTTGGTTCATGCTTTCCCCGCCTTTGGTTCATGTTTTCCCGAAACTGGTTAATGAGTTCCCCCGAAACTGGTTAATGAGTTCCCACGAAGTTGCTTTCCCCGCTGCTGGTTCATTTGTACCCCGCTGCTCCTGATACTAAGGGCAGCTGCTTAATGTGCTCCCCCCTGTTGGACAATGGCTTCCCCGCCGCTGGTTGATATTTTCCCCGCCTTTGGTGGAGGTTTTCCCGAAACTGGTTAATGAGTTCCCACGAAACTGGTTAATGAGTTCCCCCGCGGTTTCCTGATCTTTTCCCGGCTGTTGCTTAATCTGATCCCCGCTGCTCCTGATACTAAGGGCAGCTGCTTAATGTGCTCCCCCCTGTTGGACAGTGGCTTCCCCGCCGTTGGTTGATGTTTTCCCCGCCTTTGGTGGACGTTTTCCCGAAACTGGTTAATGAGTTCCCACGAAACTGGTTAATGAGTTCCCAGGAAACTGGTTAATGAGTTCCCCCGCGGTTGGTTGATCTTTTCCCGGCTGTTGATTAATCTGATGCCCGCTGCTCCTGATACTAAGGGCAGCTGCTTAATGTGCTCCCCCCTGTTGGACAATGGCTTCCCCGCCGTTGGTTGATGTTTTCCCCGCCTTTGGTGGACGTTTTCCCGAAACTGGTTAATGAGTTCCCCCGAAACTGGTTAATGAGTTCCCAGGAAACTGGTTAATGAGTTCCCCCGCGGTTGGCTGATCTTTTCCCGGCTGTTGCTTAATCTGATCCCCGCTGCTCCTGATACTAAGGGCAGCTGCTTAATGTGCTCCCCCCTGTTGGACAGTGGCTTCCCCGCCGTTGGTTCATGCTTTCCCCGCCTTTGGTGGAAGGTTTCCCGAAACTGGTTAATGAGTTCCCACGAAACTGGTTAATGAGTTCCCACGGAACTGGTTAATGAGTTCCCCCGCGGTTGGTTGATCTTTTCCCGGCTGTTGCTTAATCTGATCCCCGCTGCTCCTGATACTAAGGGCAGCTGCTTAATGTGCTCCCCCCTGTTGGACAATGGCTTCCCCGCCGTTGGTTCATGCTTTCCCCGCCTTTGGTTCATGTTTTCCCGAAACTGGTTAATGAGTTCCCCCGAAACTGGTTAATGAGTTCCCACGAAGTTGCTTTCCCCGCTGCTGGTTCATTTGTACCCCGCTGCTCCTGATACTAAGGGCAGCTGCTTAATGTACTTCCCCCTGTTGGACAATGTCTTCCCCGCCGTTGGTTCATGCTTTCCCCGCCTTTGGTTCATGTTTTCCCGAAACTGGTTAATGAGTTCCCCCGAAACTGGTTAATGAGTTCCCACGAAACTGGTTAATGAGTTCCCCCGCGGTTGGCTGATCTTTTCCCGGCTGTTGCTTAATCTGATCCCCGCTGCTCCTGATACTAAGGGCAGCTGCTTAATGTGCTCCCCCCGGTTGGACAATGGTTTCCCCGCCGTTGGTTCATGTTTTCCCCGCCTCTGGTGGAAGTTTTCCCGAAACTGGTTAATGAGTTCCCACGAAACTGGTTAATGAGTTCCCACGGAGTTGTTTTCCCCGCTGCTTGTTCATTTGTACCCCGCTGCTCCTGATACTAAGGGCAGCTGCTTAATGTACTCCCCCCCTGTTGGACAATGGCTTCCCCGCCGTTGGTGCATGTTTTCCCCGCCTCTGGTTGATGTTTTCCCGAAACTGGTTAATGAGTTCCCACGAAACTGGTTAATGAGTTCCCACGGAGTTGTTTTCCCCGCTGCTTGTTCATTTGTACCCCGCTGCTCCTGATACTAAGGGCAGCTGCTTAATGTGCTCCCCACTGTTGGACAATGGCTTCCCCGCCGTTGGTTCATGTTTTCCCCGCCTTTGGTGGAGGTTTTCCCGAAACTGGTTAATGAGTTCCCACGAAACTGGTTAATGAGTTCCCACGAAACTGGTTAATGAGTTCCCCCGCGGTTGGCTGATCTGTTCCCGGCTGTTGCTTAATCCGATCCCCGCTGCTCCTGATACTAAGGGCAGCTGCTTAATGTGCTCCCCACTGTTGGACAATGGCTTCCCCGCCGTTGGTTCGTGTTTTCCCCGCCTTTGGTGGACGTTTTCCCGAAACTGGTTAATGAGTTCCCAGGAAACTGGTTAATGAGTTCCCCCGCGGTTGGCTGATCTTTTCCCGGCTGTTGCTTAATCTGATCCCCGCTGCTCCTGATACTAAGGGCAGCTGCTTAATGTGCTCCCCACTGCTGGACAAAGGCATCCCCGCCGCTGGTTGATGCTTTCCCCGCCTTTGGTGGAAGTTTTCCCGAAACTGGTTAATGAGTTCCCACGAAACTGGTTAATGAGTTCCCACGAAGTTGGTTTCCCCGCTGCTGGTTCATTTGTACCCCGCTGCTCCTGATACTAATGGCAGCTGCTTAATGTGCTCCCCCCTGTTGGACAATGGCTTCCCCGCCGTTGTTTGATGTTTTCCCCGCCTTTGGTTCATGTTTTCCCGAAACTGGTTAATGAGTTCCCCCGAAACTGGTTAATGAGTTCCCACGAAACTGGTTAATGAGTTCCCCCGCGGTTGGCTGATCTTTTCCCGGCTGTTGCTTAATCTGATCCCCGCTGCTCCTGATACTAAGGGCAGCTGCTTAATGTGCTCCCGTCTGTTGGACAGTGGCTTCCCCGCCGTTGGTTGATGTTTTCCACGCCTTTGGTTGAGGTTTTCCCGAAACTGGTTAATGAGTTCCCACGAAACTGGTTAATGAGTTCCCACGAAACTGGTTAATGAGTTCCCCCGCGGTTGGCTGATCTTTTCCCGGCTGTTGCTTAATCTGATCCCCGCTGCTCCTGAGACTAAGGGCAGCTGCTTAATGTGCTCCCCACTGTTGGACAATGGCTTCCCCGCCGTTGGTCGATGCTTTCCCCGCCTTTGGTGGAAGTTTTCCCGAAACTGGTTAATGAGTTCCCACGAAACTGGTTAATGAGTTCCCACGAAACTGGTTAATGAGTTCCCACGAAGTTGTTTTCCCCGCTGCTGGTTCATTTGTACCCCGCTGCTCCTGATACTAAGGGCAGCTGCTTAATGTACTTCCCCCTGTTGGACAATGGCTTCCCCGCCGTTGGTTCATGCTTTCCCCGCCTTTGGTTCATGTTTTCCCGAAACTGGTTAATGAGTTCCCCCGAAACTGGTTAATGAGTTCCCACGAAGTTGCTTTCCCCGCTGCTGGTTCATTTGTACCCCGCTGCTCCTGATACTAAGGGCAGCTGCTTAATGTGCTCCCCCCTGTTGGACAATGGCTTCCCCGCCGCTGGTTGATATTTTCCCCGCCTTTGGTGGAGGTTTTCCCGAAACTGGTTAATGAGTTCCCACGAAACTGGTTAATGAGTTCCCCCGCGGTTTCCTGATCTTTTCCCGGCTGTTGCTTAATCTGATCCCCGCTGCTCCTGATACTAAGGGCAGCTGCTTAATGTGCTCCCCCCTGTTGGACAGTGGCTTCCCCGCCGTTGGTTGATGTTTTCCCCGCCTTTGGTGGACGTTTTCCCGAAACTGGTTAATGAGTTCCCACGAAACTGGTTAATGAGTTCCCAGGAAACTGGTTAATGAGTTCCCCCGCGGTTGGTTGATCTTTTCCCGGCTGTTGATTAATCTGATGCCCGCTGCTCCTGATACTAAGGGCAGCTGCTTAATGTGCTCCCCCCTGTTGGACAATGGCTTCCCCGCCGTTGGTTGATGTTTTCCCCGCCTTTGGTGGACGTTTTCCCGAAACTGGTTAATGAGTTCCCCCGAAACTGGTTAATGAGTTCCCAGGAAACTGGTTAATGAGTTCCCCCGCGGTTGGCTGATCTTTTCCCGGCTGTTGCTTAATCTGATCCCCGCTGCTCCTGATACTAAGGGCAGCTGCTTAATGTGCTCCCCCCTGTTGGACAGTGGCTTCCCCGCCGTTGGTTCATGCTTTCCCCGCCTTTGGTGGAAGGTTTCCCGAAACTGGTTAATGAGTTCCCACGAAACTGGTTAATGAGTTCCCACGGAACTGGTTAATGAGTTCCCCCGCGGTTGGTTGATCTTTTCCCGGCTGTTGCTTAATCTGATCCCCGCTGCTCCTGATACTAAGGGCAGCTGCTTAATGTGCTCCCCCCTGTTGGACAATGGCTTTCCCGCCGTTGGTTCATGCTTTCCCCGCCTTTGGTTCATGTTTTCCCGAAACTGGTTAATGAGTTCCCCCGAAACTGGTTAATGAGTTCCCACGAAGTTGCTTTCCCCGCTGCTGGTTCATTTGTACCCCGCTGCTCCTGATACTAAGGGCAGCTGCTTAATGTACTTCCCCCTGTTGGACAATGTCTTCCCCGCCGTTGGTTCATGCTTTCCCCGCCTTTGGTTCATGTTTTCCCGAAACTGGTTAATGAGTTCCCCCGAAACTGGTTAATGAGTTCCCACGAAACTGGTTAATGAGTTCCCCCGCGGTTGGCTGATCTTTTCCCGGCTGTTGCTTAATCTGATCCCCGCTGCTCCTGATACTAAGGGCAGCTGCTTAATGTGCTCCCCCCGGTTGGACAATGGTTTCCCCGCCGTTGGTTCATGTTTTCCCCGCCTCTGGTGGAAGTTTTCCCGAAACTGGTTAATGAGTTCCCACGAAACTGGTTAATGAGTTCCCACGAAACTGGTTAATGAGTTCCCCCGCGGTTGGCTGATCATTTCCCGGCTGTTGCTTAATCTGATCCCCGCTGCTCCTGATACTAAGGGCAGCTGCTTAATGTGCTCCCCCCGGTTGGACAATGGCTTCCCCGCCGTTGTTTGATGCTTTCCCCGCCTTTGGTGGATGTTTTCCCGAAACTGGTTAATGAGTTCCCACGAAACTGGTTAATGAGTTCCCACGAAGTTGTTTTCCCCGCTGCTGGTTCATTTGTACCCCTCTGCTCCTGATACTAAGGGCAGCTGCTTAATGTACTTCCCCCTGTTGGACAATGGCTTCCCCGCCGTTGGTGCATGTTTTCCCCGCCTTTGGTGAAAGTTTTCCCGAAACTGGTTAATGAGTTCCCACGAAACTGGTTAATGAGTTCCCCCGCGGTTGGCTGATCTTTTCCCGGCTGTTGCTTAATCTGATCCCCGCTGCTCCTGACACTAAGGGCAGCTGCTTAATGTGCTCCCCACTGTTGGACAAAGGCTTCCCGGCCGTTGGTCGATGCTTTCCCCGCCTTTGGTGGAGGATTTCCCGAAACTGGTTAATGAGTTCCCAGGAAACTGGTTAATGAGTTCCCCCGCGGTTGGCTGATCTTTTCCCGGCTGTTGCTTAATCTGATCCCCGCTGCTCCTGATACTAAGGGCAGCTGCTTAATGTGCTCCCCACTGTTGGACAATGGCTTCCCCGCCGTTGGCTGATGCTTTCCCCGCCGTTGGTGGACGTTTTCCCGAAACTGGTTAATGAGTTCCCACGAAACTGGTTAATGAGTTCCCACGAAACTGGTTAATGAGTTCCCCCGCGGTTGGCTGATCTTTTCCCGGCTGTTGCTTAATCTGTTCCCCGCTGCTCCTGAGACTAAGGGCAGCTGCTTAATGTGCTCCCCCCTGTTGGACAAAGGCTTCCCCGCCGTTGGTTGATGCTTTCCCCGCCTCTGGTGGAAGATTTCCCGAAACTGGTTAATGAGTTCCCCCGAAACTGGTTAATGAGTTCCCACGAAGCTGTTTTCCCCGCTGCTGGTTCATTTGTGCACCGCTGCTCCTGATACTAAGGGCAGCTGCTTAATGTGCTCCCCCCTGTTGGACAATGGCTTCCCCGCCGTTGGTGCATGTTTTCCCCGCCTTTGGTGAAAGTTTTCCCGAAACTGGTTAATGAGTTCCCACGAAACTGGTTAATGAGTTCCCCCGCGGTTGGCTGATCTTTTCCCGGCTGTTGCTTACTCTGATCCCCGCTGCTCCTGATACTAAGGGCAGCTGCTTAATGTGCTCCCGTCTGTTGGACAATGGCTTCCCCGCCGTTGGTTGATGCTTTCCCCGCCTTTGGTGGACGTTTTCCCGAAACTGGTTAATGAGTTCCCACGAAACTGGTTAATGAGTTCCCACGAAACTGGTTAATGAGTTCCCCCGCGGTTGGCTGATCTTTTCCCGGCTGTTGCTTAATCTGATCCCCGCTGCTCCTGATACTAAGGGCAGCTGCTTAATGTGCTCCCCACTGTTGGACAATGGCTTCGCCGCCGTTGGTTGATGCTTTCCCCGCCTTTGGTGGATGTTTTCCCGAAACTGGTTAATGAGTTCCCACGAAACTGGTTAATGAGTTCCCACGAAGTTGTTTTCCCCGCTGCTGGTTCATTTGTACCCCGCTGCTCCTGATACTAAGGGCAGCTGCTTAATGTGCTCCCCCCTGTTGGACAAAGGCTTCCCCGCCGTTGGTTGATGCTTTCCCCGCCTCTGGTTGAAGTTTTCCCGAAACTGGTTAATGAGTTCCCACGAAACTGGTTCATGAGTTCCCCCGCGGTTGGCTGTTCTTTTCACGGCTGTTGCTTCATCTGATCCCCGCTGCTCCTGATACTAAGGGCAGCTGCTTAATGTGCTCCCCCCTGTTGGACAATGGCTTCCCCGCCGTTGGTTGATGTTTTCCCCGCCTTTGGTGGACGTTTTCCCGAAACTGGTTAATGAGTTCCCCCGAAACTGGTTAATGAGTTCCCAGGAAACTGGTTAATGAGTTCCCCCGCGGTTGGCTGATCTTTTCCCGGCTGTTGCTTAATCTGATCCCCGCTGCTCCTGATACTAAGGGCAGCTGCTTAATGTGCTCCCCCCTGTTGGACAGTGGCTTCCCCGCCGTTGGTTCATGCTTTCCCCGCCTTTGGTGGAAGGTTTCCCGAAACTGGTTAATGAGTTCCCACGAAACTGGTTAATGAGTTCCCACGGAACTGGTTAATGAGTTCCCCCGCGGTTGGTTGATCTTTTCCCGGCTGTTGCTTAATCTGATCCCCGCTGCTCCTGATACTAAGGGCAGCTGCTTAATGTGCTCCCCCCTGTTGGACAATGGCTTCCCCGCCGTTGGTTCATGCTTTCCCCGCCTTTGGTTCATGTTTTCCCGAAACTGGTTAATGAGTTCCCCCGAAACTGGTTAATGAGTTCCCACGAAGTTGCTTTCCCCGCTGCTGGTTCATTTGTACCCCGCTGCTCCTGATACTAAGGGCAGCTGCTTAATGTACTTCCCCCTGTTGGACAATGTCTTCCCCGCCGTTGGTTCATGCTTTCCCCGCCTTTGGTTCATGTTTTCCCGAAACTGGTTAATGAGTTCCCCCGAAACTGGTTAATGAGTTCCCACGAAACTGGTTAATGAGTTCCCCCGCGGTTGGCTGATCTTTTCCCGGCTGTTGCTTAATCTGATCCCCGCTGCTCCTGATACTAAGGGCAGCTGCTTAATGTGCTCCCCCCGGTTGGACAATGGTTTCCCCGCCGTTGGTTCATGTTTTCCCCGCCTCTGGTGGAAGTTTTCCCGAAACTGGTTAATGAGTTCCCACGAAACTGGTTAATGAGTTCCCACGAAACTGGTTAATGAGTTCCCCCGCGGTTGGCTGATCATTTCCCGGCTGTTGCTTAATCTGATCCCCGCTGCTCCTGATACTAAGGGCAGCTGCTTAATGTGCTCCCCCCGGTTGGACAATGGCTTCCCCGCCGTTGTTTGATGCTTTCCCCGCCTTTGGTGGATGTTTTCCCGAAACTGGTTAATGAGTTCCCACGAAACTGGTTAATGAGTTCCCACGAAGTTGTTTTCCCCGCTGCTGGTTCATTTGTACCCCTCTGCTCCTGATACTAAGGGCAGCTGCTTAATGTACTTCCCCCTGTTGGACAATGGCTTCCCCGCCGTTGGTGCATGTTTTCCCCGCCTTTGGTGAAAGTTTTCCCGAAACTGGTTAATGAGTTCCCACGAAACTGGTTAATGAGTTCCCCCGCGGTTGGCTGATCTTTTCCCGGCTGTTGCTTAATCTGATCCCCGCTGCTCCTGACACTAAGGGCAGCTGCTTAATGTGCTCCCCACTGTTGGACAAAGGCTTCCCGGCCGTTGGTCGATGCTTTCCCCGCCTTTGGTGGAGGATTTCCCGAAACTGGTTAATGAGTTCCCAGGAAACTGGTTAATGAGTTCCCCCGCGGTTGGCTGATCTTTTCCCGGCTGTTGCTTAATCTGATCCCCGCTGCTCCTGATACTAAGGGCAGCTGCTTAATGTGCTCCCCACTGTTGGACAATGGCTTCCCCGCCGTTGGCTGATGCTTTCCCCGCCGTTGGTGGACGTTTTCCCGAAACTGGTTAATGAGTTCCCACGAAACTGGTTAATGAGTTCCCACGAAACTGGTTAATGAGTTCCCCCGCGGTTGGCTGATCTTTTCCCGGCTGTTGCTTAATCTGTTCCCCGCTGCTCCTGAGACTAAGGGCAGCTGCTTAATGTGCTCCCCCCTGTTGGACAAAGGCTTCCCCGCCGTTGGTTGATGCTTTCCCCGCCTCTGGTGGAAGATTTCCCGAAACTGGTTAATGCGTTCCCCCGAAACTGGTTAATGAGTTCCCACGAAGCTGTTTTCCCCGCTGCTGGTTCATTTGTGCACCGCTGCTCCTGATACTAAGGGCAGCTGCTTAATGTGCTCCCCCCTGTTGGACAATGGCTTCCCCGCCGTTGGTGCATGTTTTCCCCGCCTTTGGTGAAAGTTTTCCCGAAACTGGTTAATGAGTTCCCACGAAACTGGTTAATGAGTTCCCCCGCGGTTGGCTGATCTTTTCCCGGCTGTTGCTTACTCTGATCCCCGCTGCTCCTGATACTAAGGGCAGCTGCTTAATGTGCTCCCGTCTGTTGGACAATGGCTTCCCCGCCGTTGGTTGATGCTTTCCCCGCCTTTGGTGGACGTTTTCCCGAAACTGGTTAATGAGTTCCCACGAAACTGGTTAATGAGTTCCCACGAAACTGGTTAATGAGTTCCCCCGCGGTTGGCTGATCTTTTCCCGGCTGTTGCTTAATCTGATCCCCGCTGCTCCTGATACTAAGGGCAGCTGCTTAATGTGCTCCCCACTGTTGGACAATGGCTTCGCCGCCGTTGGTTGATGCTTTCCCCGCCTTTGGTGGATGTTTTCCCGAAACTGGTTAATGAGTTCCCACGAAACTGGTTAATGAGTTCCCACGAAGTTGTTTTCCCCGCTGCTGGTTCATTTGTACCCCGCTGCTCCTGATACTAAGGGCAGCTGCTTAATGTGCTCCCCCCTGTTGGACAAAGGCTTCCCCGCCGTTGGTTGATGCTTTCCCCGCCTCTGGTTGAAGTTTTCCCGAAACTGGTTAATGAGTTCCCACGAAACTGGTTAATGAGTTCCCCCGCGGTTGGCTGTTCTTTTCACGGCTGTTGCTTCATCTGATCCCCGCTGCTCCTGATACTAAGGGCAGCTGCTTAATGTGCTCCCGTCTGTTGGACAATGGCTTCCCCGCCGTCGGTTCATGTTTTCCCCGCCTTTGGTGGAAGTTTTCCCGAAACTGGTTAATGAGTTCCCACGAAACTGGTTAATGAGTTCCCACGAAACTGGTTAATGAGTTCCCCCGCGGTTGGCTGATCTTTTCCCGGCTGTTGCTTAATCTGATCCCCGCTGCTCCTGATACTAAGGGCAGCTGCTTAATGTGCTCCCCACTGTTGGACAATGGCTTCGCCGCCGTTGGTTGATGCTTTCCCCGCCTTTGGTGGACGTTTTCCCGAAACTGGTTAATGAGTTCCCACGAAACTGGTTAATGAGTTCCCACGAAGTTGTTTTCCCCGCTGCTGGTTCATTTGTACCCCGCTGCTCCTGCTACTAAGGGCAGCTGCTTAATGTGCTCCCCCCTGTTGGACAATGGCTTCCCCGCCGTTGTTTGATGTTTTCCCCGCCTTTGGTTCATGTTTTCCCGAAACTGGTTAATGAGTTCCCCCGAAACTGGTTAATGAGTTCCCCCGCGGTTGGCTGATCTTTTCCCGGCTGTTGCTTAATCTGATCCCCGCTGCTCCTGATACTAAGGGCAGCTGCTTAATGTGCTCCCCCCGGTTGGACAATGGCTTCCCCGCCGTTGGTTCATGCTTTCCCCGCCTTTGGTGGAGGTTTTCCCGAAACTGGTTAATGAGTTCCCCCGAAACTGGTTAATGAGTTCCCACGAAACTGGTTAATGAGTTCCCCCGCGGTTGGTTGATCTTTTCCCGGCTGTTGCTTAATCTGATCCCCGCTGCTCCTGAGACTGAGGGCAGCTGCTTAATGTGCTCCCCCCTGTTGGACAATGCCTTCCCCGCCGCTGGTTCATGTTTTCCCCGCCTTTGCTGGACGTTTTCCCGAAACTGGTTAATGAGTTCCCACGAAACTGGTTAATGAGTTCCCACGAAACTGGTTAATGAGTTCCCCCGCGGTTTCCTGATCTTTTCCCGGCTGCTGCTAAATCTGATCCCCGCTGCTCCTGATACTAAGGGCAGCTGCTTAATGTGCTCCCCCCTGTTGGACAATGGCTTCCCCGCCGTTGGTGCATGTTTTCCCCGCCTTTGGTGGAAGGTTTCCCGAAACTGGTTAATGAGTTCCCACGAAACTGGTTAATGAGTTCCCACGGAGTTGTTGTCCCCGCTGCTTGTTCATTTGTACCCCGCTGCTCCTGATACTAAGGGCAGCTGCTTAATGTGCTCCCCCCTGTTGGACAATGGCTTCCCCGCCGTTGGTTGATGCTTTCCCCGCCTTTGGTGGAAGGTTTCCCGAAACTGGTTAATGAGTTCCCACGAAACTGGTTAATGAGTTCCCACGGAGTTGTTTTGCCCGCTGCTGGTTCATTTGTACCCCGCTGCTCCTGATACTAAGGGCAGCTGCTTAATGTACTCCCCCCTGTTGGACAATGGCTTCCCCGCCGTTGGTGCATGTTTTCCCCGCCTTTGGTGGAAGGTTTCCCGAAACTGGTTAATGAGTTCCCAGGACACTGGTTAATGAGTTCCCACGGAGTTGTTTTCCCCGCTGCTTGTTCATTTGTACCCCGCTGCTCCTGATACTAAGGGCAGCTGCTTAATGTGCTCCCCACTGCTGGACAATGGCTTCCCCGCCGTTGGTTGATGCTTTCCCCGCCTTTGGTGGATGTTTTCCCGAAACTGGTTAATGAGTTCCCACGAAACTGGTTAATGAGTTCCCACGAAACTGGTTAATGAGTTCCCACGAAGCTGTTTTCCCCGCTGCTGGTTCATTTGTACCCCGCTGCTCCTGATACTAAGGGCAGCTGCTTAATGTGCTCCCCACTGTTGGACAATGGCTTCCCCGCCGTTGGTTCATGTTTTCCCCGCCTTTGGTGGAAGTATTCCCGAAACTGGTTAATGAGTTCCCACGAAACTGGTTAATGAGTTCCCCCGCGGTTGGCTGATCTTTTCCCGGCTGTTACTTAATCTGATCCCCGCTGCTCCTGATACTAAGGGCAGCTACTTAATGTGCTCCCCACTGTTGGACAAGGGCTTCCCGGCCGTTGGTTCATGCTTTCCCCGCCTTTGGTGGAGGTTTTCCCGAAACTGGTTAATGAGTTCCCACGAAACTGGTTAATGAGTTCCCCCGCGGTTTCCTGATCTTTTCCCGGCTGTTGCTTAATCTGATCCCCGCTGCTCCTGACACTAAGGGCAGCTGCCTAATGTGCTCCCCACTGTTGGACAATGGCTTCGCCGCCGTTGGTTGATGTTTTCCCCGCCTTTGGTGGACGTTTTCCCGAAACTGGTTAATGAGTTCCCACGAAACTGGTTAATGAGTTCCCACGGAACTGGTTAATGAGTTCCCCCGCGGTTGGTTGATCTTTTCCCGGCTGTTGCTTAATCTGATCCCCGCTGCTCCTGATACTAAGGGCAGCTGCTTAATGTGCTCCCCCCTGTTGGACAATGGCTTCCCCGCCGTTGGTTGATGTTTTCCCCGCCTTTGGTGGACGTTTTCCCGAAACTGGTTAATGAGTTCCCCCGAAACTGGTTAATGAGTTCCCACGAAGTTGTTTTCCCCGCTGCTGGTTCATTTGTAGCCCGCTGCTCCTGATACTAAGGGCAGCTGCTTAATGTGCTCCCCCCTGTTGGACAATGGCTTCCCCGCCGCTGGTTGATGTTTTCCCCGCCTTTGGTGGACGTTTTCCCGAAACTGGTTAATGAGTTCCCACGAAACTGGTTAATGAGTTCCCACGGAGTTGTTTTCCCCGCTGCTTGTTCATTTGTACCCCGCTGCTCCTGATACTAAGGGCAGCTGCTTAATGTGCTCCCCACTGCTGGACAAAGGCTTCCCCGCCGTTGGTCGATGCTTTCCCCGCCTTTGGTGGAGGATTTCCCGAAACTGGTTAATGAGTTCCCCAGAAACTGGTTAATGAGTTCCCACGAAACTGGTTAATGAGTTCCCCCGCGGTTGGCTGATCTTTTCCCGGCTGTTGCTTAATCTGATCCCCGCGGCTCCTGATACTAAGGGCAGCTGCTTAATGTGCTCCCCCCTGTTGGACAATGGCTTCCCCGCCGTTGGTGCATGTTTTCCCCGCCTTTGGTGGAAGTTTTCCCGAAACTGGTTAATGAGTTCCCACGAAACTGGTTAATGAGTTCCCACGAAACTGGTTAATGAGTTCCCACGAAGCTGTTTTCCCCGCTGCTGGTTCATTTGTACCCCGCCGCTCCTGATACCAAGGGCAGCTGCTTAATGTGCTCCCCCCTGTTGGACAATGGCTTCCCCCCCGCTGGTTGATGTTTTCCCCGCCTTTGGTGGAAGTTTTCCCGCAACTGGTTAATGAGTTCCCAGGAAACTGGTTAATGAGTTCCCCCGCGGTTTCCTGATCTTTTCCCGGCTGTTGCTTACTCTGATCCCCGCTGCTCCTGATACTAAGGGCAGCTGCTTAATGTGCTCCCCCCTGTTGGACAATGGCATCCCCGCCGTTGTTTGATGTTTTCCCCGCCTTTGGTGGACGTTTTCCCGAAACTGGTTAATGAGTTCCCACGAAACTGGTTAATGAGTTCCCACGAAACTGGTTAATGAGTTCCCCCGCGGTTGGCTGTTCTTTTCCCGGCTGTTGCTTAATCTGATCCCCGCTGCTCCTGATACTAAGGGCAGCTGCTTAATGTGCTCCCGTCTGTTGGACAATGGCTTCCCCGCCGTTGGTGCATGTTTTCCCCGCCTTTGGTGGACGTTTTCCCGAAACTGGTTAATGAGTTCCCACGAAACTGGTTAATGAGTTCCCCCGCGGTTGGCTGTTCTTTTCACGGCTGTTGCTTCATCTGATCCCCGCTGCTCCTGATACTAAGGGCAGCTGCTTAATGTGCTCCCGTCTGTTGGACAATGGCTTCCCCGCCGTCGGTTCATGTTTTCCCCGCCTTTGGTGGAAGTTTTCCCGAAACTGGTTAATGAGTTCCCACGAAACTGGTTAATGAGTTCCCCCGCGGTTGGCAGTTCTTTTCCCGGCTGTTGCTTAATCTGATCCCCGCTGCTCCTGATACTAAGGGCAGCTGCTTAATGTGCTCCCCCCTGTTGGAAAATGGCCTCCCCGCCGTTGGTTGATGCTTTCCCCGCCTCTGGTGGATGTTTTCCCGAAACTGGTTAATGAGTTCCCACGAAACTGGTTAATGAGTTCCCACGAAACTGGTTAATGAGTTCCCCCGCGGTTTCCTGATCTTTTCCCGGCTGCTGCTAAATCTGATCCCCGCTGCTCCTGATACTAAGGGCAGCTGCTTAATGTGCTCCCCCCTGTTGGACAATGGCTTCCCCGCCGTTGGTGCATGTTTTCCCCGCCTTTGGTGGAAGGTTTCCCGAAACTGGTTAATGAGTTCCCAGGAAACTGGTTAATGAGTTCCCACGGAGTTGTTTTCCCCGCTGCTTGTTCATTTGTACCCCGCTGCTCCTGATACTAAGGGCAGCTGCTTAATGTACTCCCCCCTGTTGGACAATGGCTTCCCCGCCGTTGGTGCATGTTTTCCCCGCCTCTGGTTGATGTTTTCCCGAAACTGGTTAATGAGTTCCCACGAAACTGGTTAATGAGTTCCCACGAAGCTGTTTTCCCCGCTGCTGGTTCATTTGTGCACCGATGCTCCTGATACTAAGGGCAGCTGCTTAATGTGCTCCCCCCTGTTGGACAATGGCTTCCCCGCCGTTGGTTCATGTTTTCCCCGCCTTTGGTGGAAGTTTCCCCGAAACTGGTTAATGAGTTCCCACGAAACTGGTTAATGAGTTCCCAGGAAACTGGTTAATGAGTTCCCCCGCGGTTGGCTGATCTTTTCCCGGCTGTTGCTTAATCTGATCCCCGCTGCTCCTGATACTAAGGGCAGCTGCTTAATGTGCTCCCCCCTGTTGGACAATGGCTTCCCCGCCGTTGGTGCATGTTTTCCCCGCCTTTGGTGGATGTTTTCCCGAAACTGGTTAATGAGTTCCCACGAAACTGGTTAATGAGTTCCCCCGCGGTTGGTTGATCTTTTCCCGGCTGTTGCTTAATCTGATCCCCGCTGCTCCTGATACTAAGGGCAGCTGCTTCATGTGCTCCCCCCTGTTGGACAGTGGCTTCCCCGCCGTTGGTGCATGTTTTCCCCGCCTTTGGTGGACGTTTTCCCGAAACTGGTTAATGAGTTCCCACGAAACTGGTTAATGAGTTCCCACGAAACTGGTTAATGAGTTCCCCCGCGGTTTCCTGATCTTTTCCCGGCTGTTGCTTAATCTGATCCCCGCTGCTCCTGATACTAAGGGCAGCTGCTTAATGTGCTCCCCCCTGTTGGACAATGGCTTCCCCGCCGTTGGTGCATGTTTTCCCCGCCTTTGGTGGAAGTTTTCCCGAAACTGGTTAATGAGTTCCCACGAAACTGGTTAATGAGTTCCCACGAAGTTGTTTTCCCCGCTGCTGGTTCATTTGCACCCCTCTGCTCCTGATACTAAGGGCAGCTGCTTAATGTACTTCCCCCTGTTGGACAATGGCTTCCCCGCCGTTGTTTGATGTTTTCCCCGCCTTTGGTGGAAGTTTTCCCGAAACTGGTTAATGAGTTCCCCCGAAACTGGTTAATGAGTTCCCACGAAACTTGTTAATGAGTTCCCCCGCGGTTGGTTGATCTTTTCCCGGCTGTTGCTTAATCTGATCCCCGCTGCTGCTGATACTAAGGGCAGCTGCTTAATGTGCTCCCCCCTGTTGGACAATGGCTTCCCCGCCGTTTTTTGATGTTTTCCCCGCCTTTGGTGGAGGTTTTCCCGAAACTGGTTAATGAGTTCCCCCGAAACTGGTTAATGACTTCCCACGAAACTGGTTAATGAGTTCCCCCGCGGTTGGCTGATCTTTTCCCGGCTGTTGCTTACTCTGATCCCCGCTGCTCCTGATACTAAGGGCAGCTGCTTAATGTGCTACCGTCTGTTGGACAATGGCTTCCCCGCCGTTGGTTCATGTTTTCCCCGCCTCTGGTGGAAGTTTTCCCGAAACTGGTTAATGAGTTCCCCCGAAACTGGTTAATGAGTTCCCACGAAGTTGTTTTCCCCGCTGCTGGTTCATTTGTACCCCGCTGCTCCTGATACTAAGGGCAGCTGCTTAATGTGCTCCCTCCTGTTGGACAATGGCTTCCCCGCCGCTGGTTGATGTTTTCCCCGCCTTTGGTGGACGTTTTCCCGAAACTGGTTAATGAGTTCCCACGAAACTGGTTAATGAGTTCCCACGGAGTTGTTTTCCCCGCTGCTTGTTCATTTGTACCCCGCTGCTCCTGATACTAAGGGCAGCTGCTTAATGTGCTCCCCCCTGTTGGACAATGGCTTCCCCGCCGTTGGTGCATGTTTTCCCCGCCGTTGGTGGCAGTTTTCCCGAAACTGGTTAATGAGTTCCCACGAAACTGGTTAATGAGTTCCCCCGCGGTTGGCTGATCTTTTCCCGGCTGTTGCTTAATCTGATCCCCGCTGCTCCTGATACTAAGGGCAGCTGCTTAATGTGCTCCCCCCGGTTGGACAATGCCTTCCCCGCCGTTGGTTCATGCTTTCCCCGCCTTTGGTGGAAGTTTTCCCGAAACTGGTTAATGAGTTCCCCCGAAACTGGTTAATGAGTTCCCACGAAGCTGTTTTCCCCGCTGCTGGTTCATTTGTACCCCGCTGCTCCTGATACTAAGGGCAGCTGCTTAATGTGCTCCCCCCTGTTGGACAAAGGCTTCCCCGCCGTTGGTTGATGTTTTCCCCGCCTTTGGTGGACGTTTTCCCGAAACTGGTTAATGAGTTCCCAGGAAACTGGTTAATGAGTTCCCACGAAACTGGTTAATGAGTTCCCCCGCGGTTGGTTGATCTTTTCCCGGCTGTTGCTTAATCTGATCCCCGCCGCTCCTGATACTAAGGGCAGCTGCTTAATGTGCTCCCCCCTGTTGGACAATGGCTTCCCCGCCGTTGGTGCATGTTTTCCCCGCCTTTGGTGGACGTTTTCCCGAAACTGGTTAATGAGTTCCCACGAAACTGGTTAATGAGTTCCCACGAAACTGGTTAATGAGTTCCCCCGCGGTTGGCTGTTCTTTTCCCGGCTGTTGCTTAATCTGATCCCCGCTGCTCCTGATACTAAGGGCAGCTGCCTAATGTGCTCCCCACTGTTGGACAATGGCTTCCCCGCCGTTGGTTGATGCTTTCCCCGCCTTTGGTGGACGTTTTCCCGAAACTGGTTAATGAGTTCCCACGAAACTGGTTAATGAGTTCCCACGAAGTTGTTTTCCCCGCTGCTGGTTCATTTGTACCCCGCTGCTCCTGATACTAAGGGCAGCTGCTTAATGTGCTCCCCCCTGTTGGACAATGGCTTCCCCGCCGTTGGTGCATGTTTTCCCCGCCTTTGGTGGACGTTTTCCCGAAACTGGTTAATGAGTTCCCCCGAAACTGGTTAATGAGTTCCCACGAAACTGGTTAATGAGTTCCCACGAAGCTGTTTTCCCCGCTGCTGGTTCATTTGTACCCCGCTGCTCCTGATACTAAGGGCAGCTGCTTAATGTGCTCCCCCCTGTTGGACAATGGCTTCCCCGACGTTGGTGCATGTTTTCCCCGCCGTTGGTGGAAGTTTTCCCGAAACTGGTTAATGAGTTCCCCCGAAACTGGTTAATGAGTTCCCCCGCGGTTGGCTGATCTTTTCCCGGCTGTTGCTTAATCTGATCCCCGCTGCTCCTGATACTAAGGGCAGCTGCTTAATGTGCTCCCCCCGGTTGGACAATGCCTTCCCCGCCGTTGGTTGATGCTTTCCCCGCCTTTGGTGGAAGTTTTCCCGAAACTGGTTAATGAGTTCCCCCGAAACTGGTTAATGAGTTCCCACGAAACTGGTTAATGAGTTCCCACGAAGTTGTTTTCCCCGCTGCTGGTTCATTTGTACCCCGCTGCTCCTGATACTAAGGGCAGCTGCTTAATGTGCTCCCCACTGTTGGACAATGGCTTCCCCGCCGTTGGTTCATGTTTTCCCCGCCTTTGGTGGAGGTTTTCCCGAAACTGGTTAATGAGTTCCCACGAAACTGGTTAATGAGTTCCCACGAAACTGGTTAATGAGTTCCCCCGCGGTTGGCTGATCTGTTCCCGGCTGTTGCTTAATCCGATCCCCGCTGCTCCTGATACTAAGGGCAGCTGCTTAATGTGCTCCCCACTGTTGGACAATGGCTTCCCCGCCGTTGGTTCGTGTTTTCCCCGCCTTTGGTGGACGTTTTCCCGAAACTGGTTAATGAGTTCCCAGGAAACTGGTTAATGAGTTCCCCCGCGGTTGGCTGATCTTTTCCCGGCTGTTGCTTAATCTGATCCCCGCTGCTCCTGATACTAAGGGCAGCTGCTTAATGTGCTCCCCACTGCTGGACAAAGGCATCCCCGCCGCTGGTTGATGCTTTCCCCGCCTTTGGTGGAAGTTTTCCCGAAACTGGTTAATGAGTTCCCACGAAACTGGTTAATGAGTTCCCACGAAGTTGGTTTCCCCGCTGCTGGTTCATTTGTACCCCGCTGCTCCTGATACTAATGGCAGCTGCTTAATGTGCTCCCCCCTGTTGGACAATGGCTTCCCCGCCGTTGTTTGATGTTTTCCCCGCCTTTGGTTCATGTTTTCCCGAAACTGGTTAATGAGTTCCCCCGAAACTGGTTAATGAGTTCCCACGAAACTGGTTAATGAGTTCCCCCGCGGTTGGCTGATCTTTTCCCGGCTGTTGCTTAATCTGATCCCCGCTGCTCCTGATACTAAGGGCAGCTGCTTAATGTGCTCCCGTCTGTTGGACAGTGGCTTCCCCGCCGTTGGTTGATGTTTTCCACGCCTTTGGTTGAGGTTTTCCCGAAACTGGTTAATGAGTTCCCACGAAACTGGTTAATGAGTTCCCACGAAACTGGTTAATGAGTTCCCCCGCGGTTGGCTGATCTTTTCCCGGCTGTTGCTTAATCTGATCCCCGCTGCTCCTGAGACTAAGGGCAGCTGCTTAATGTGCTCCCCACTGTTGGACAATGGCTTCCCCGCCGTTGGTCGATGCTTTCCCCGCCTTTGGTGGAAGTTTTCCCGAAACTGGTTAATGAGTTCCCACGAAACTGGTTAATGAGTTCCCACGAAACTGGTTAATGAGTTCCCACGAAGTTGTTTTCCCCGCTGCTGGTTCATTTGTACCCCGCTGCTCCTGATACTAAGGGCAGCTGCTTAATGTACTTCCCCCTGTTGGACAATGGCTTCCCCGCCGTTGGTTCATGCTTTCCCCGCCTTTGGTTCATGTTTTCCCGAAACTGGTTAATGAGTTCCCCCGAAACTGGTTAATGAGTTCCCACGAAGTTGCTTTCCCCGCTGCTGGTTCATTTGTACCCCGCTGCTCCTGATACTAAGGGCAGCTGCTTAATGTGCTCCCCCCTGTTGGACAATGGCTTCCCCGCCGCTGGTTGATATTTTCCCCGCCTTTGGTGGAGGTTTTCCCGAAACTGGTTAATGAGTTCCCACGAAACTGGTTAATGAGTTCCCCCGCGGTTTCCTGATCTTTTCCCGGCTGTTGCTTAATCTGATCCCCGCTGCTCCTGATACTAAGGGCAGCTGCTTAATGTGCTCCCCCCTGTTGGACAGTGGCTTCCCCGCCGTTGGTTGATGTTTTCCCCGCCTTTGGTGGACGTTTTCCCGAAACTGGTTAATGAGTTCCCACGAAACTGGTTAATGAGTTCCCAGGAAACTGGTTAATGAGTTCCCCCGCGGTTGGTTGATCTTTTCCCGGCTGTTGATTAATCTGATGCCCGCTGCTCCTGATACTAAGGGCAGCTGCTTAATGTGCTCCCCCCTGTTGGACAATGGCTTCCCCGCCGTTGGTTGATGTTTTCCCCGCCTTTGGTGGACGTTTTCCCGAAACTGGTTAATGAGTTCCCCCGAAACTGGTTAATGAGTTCCCAGGAAACTGGTTAATGAGTTCCCCCGCGGTTGGCTGATCTTTTCCCGGCTGTTGCTTAATCTGATCCCCGCTGCTCCTGATACTAAGGGCAGCTGCTTAATGTGCTCCCCCCTGTTGGACAGTGGCTTCCCCGCCGTTGGTTCATGCTTTCCCCGCCTTTGGTGGAAGGTTTCCCGAAACTGGTTAATGAGTTCCCACGAAACTGGTTAATGAGTTCCCACGGAACTGGTTAATGAGTTCCCCCGCGGTTGGTTGATCTTTTCCCGGCTGTTGCTTAATCTGATCCCCGCTGCTCCTGATACTAAGGGCAGCTGCTTAATGTGCTCCCCCCTGTTGGACAATGGCTTCCCCGCCGTTGGTTCATGCTTTCCCCGCCTTTGGTTCATGTTTTCCCGAAACTGGTTAATGAGTTCCCCCGAAACTGGTTAATGAGTTCCCACGAAGTTGCTTTCCCCGCTGCTGGTTCATTTGTACCCCGCTGCTCCTGATACTAAGGGCAGCTGCTTAATGTACTTCCCCCTGTTGGACAATGTCTTCCCCGCCGTTGGTTCATGCTTTCCCCGCCTTTGGTTCATGTTTTCCCGAAACTGGTTAATGAGTTCCCCCGAAACTGGTTAATGAGTTCCCACGAAACTGGTTAATGAGTTCCCCCGCGGTTGGCTGATCTTTTCCCGGCTGTTGCTTAATCTGATCCCCGCTGCTCCTGATACTAAGGGCAGCTGCTTAATGTGCTCCCCCCGGTTGGACAATGGTTTCCCCGCCGTTGGTTCATGTTTTCCCCGCCTCTGGTGGAAGTTTTCCCGAAACTGGTTAATGAGTTCCCACGAAACTGGTTAATGAGTTCCCACGGAGTTGTTTTCCCCGCTGCTTGTTCATTTGTACCCCGCTGCTCCTGATACTAAGGGCAGCTGCTTAATGTACTCCCCCCCTGTTGGACAATGGCTTCCCCGCCGTTGGTGCATGTTTTCCCCGCCTCTGGTTGATGTTTTCCCGAAACTGGTTAATGAGTTCCCACGAAACTGGTTAATGAGTTCCCACGGAGTTGTTTTCCCCGCTGCTTGTTCATTTGTACCCCGCTGCTCCTGATACTAAGGGCAGCTGCTTAATGTGCTCCCCACTGTTGGACAATGGCTTCCCCGCCGTTGGTTCATGTTTTCCCCGCCTTTGGTGGAGGTTTTCCCGAAACTGGTTAATGAGTTCCCACGAAACTGGTTAATGAGTTCCCACGAAACTGGTTAATGAGTTCCCCCGCGGTTGGCTGATCTGTTCCCGGCTGTTGCTTAATCCGATCCCCGCTGCTCCTGATACTAAGGGCAGCTGCTTAATGTGCTCCCCACTGTTGGACAATGGCTTCCCCGCCGTTGGTTCGTGTTTTCCCCGCCTTTGGTGGACGTTTTCCCGAAACTGGTTAATGAGTTCCCAGGAAACTGGTTAATGAGTTCCCCCGCGGTTGGCTGATCTTTTCCCGGCTGTTGCTTAATCTGATCCCCGCTGCTCCTGATACTAAGGGCAGCTGCTTAATGTGCTCCCCACTGCTGGACAAAGGCATCCCCGCCGCTGGTTGATGCTTTCCCCGCCTTTGGTGGAAGTTTTCCCGAAACTGGTTAATGAGTTCCCACGAAACTGGTTAATGAGTTCCCACGAAGTTGGTTTCCCCGCTGCTGGTTCATTTGTACCCCGCTGCTCCTGATACTAATGGCAGCTGCTTAATGTGCTCCCCCCTGTTGGACAATGGCTTCCCCGCCGTTGTTTGATGTTTTCCCCGCCTTTGGTTCATGTTTTCCCGAAACTGGTTAATGAGTTCCCCCGAAACTGGTTAATGAGTTCCCACGAAACTGGTTAATGAGTTCCCCCGCGGTTGGCTGATCTTTTCCCGGCTGTTGCTTAATCTGATCCCCGCTGCTCCTGATACTAAGGGCAGCTGCTTAATGTGCTCCCGTCTGTTGGACAGTGGCTTCCCCGCCGTTGGTTGATGTTTTCCACGCCTTTGGTTGAGGTTTTCCCGAAACTGGTTAATGAGTTCCCACGAAACTGGTTAATGAGTTCCCACGAAACTGGTTAATGAGTTCCCCCGCGGTTGGCTGATCTTTTCCCGGCTGTTGCTTAATCTGATCCCCGCTGCTCCTGAGACTAAGGGCAGCTGCTTAATGTGCTCCCCACTGTTGGACAATGGCTTCCCCGCCGTTGGTCGATGCTTTCCCCGCCTTTGGTGGAAGTTTTCCCGAAACTGGTTAATGAGTTCCCACGAAACTGGTTAATGAGTTCCCACGAAACTGGTTAATGAGTTCCCACGAAGTTGTTTTCCCCGCTGCTGGTTCATTTGTACCCCGCTGCTCCTGATACTAAGGGCAGCTGCTTAATGTACTTCCCCCTGTTGGACAATGGCTTCCCCGCCGTTGGTTCATGCTTTCCCCGCCTTTGGTTCATGTTTTCCCGAAACTGGTTAATGAGTTCCCCCGAAACTGGTTAATGAGTTCCCACGAAGTTGCTTTCCCCGCTGCTGGTTCATTTGTACCCCGCTGCTCCTGATACTAAGGGCAGCTGCTTAATGTGCTCCCCCCTGTTGGACAATGGCTTCCCCGCCGCTGGTTGATATTTTCCCCGCCTTTGGTGGAGGTTTTCCCGAAACTGGTTAATGAGTTCCCACGAAACTGGTTAATGAGTTCCCCCGCGGTTTCCTGATCTTTTCCCGGCTGTTGCTTAATCTGATCCCCGCTGCTCCTGATACTAAGGGCAGCTGCTTAATGTGCTCCCCCCTGTTGGACAGTGGCTTCCCCGCCGTTGGTTGATGTTTTCCCCGCCTTTGGTGGACGTTTTCCCGAAACTGGTTAATGAGTTCCCACGAAACTGGTTAATGAGTTCCCAGGAAACTGGTTAATGAGTTCCCCCGCGGTTGGTTGATCTTTTCCCGGCTGTTGATTAATCTGATGCCCGCTGCTCCTGATACTAAGGGCAGCTGCTTAATGTGCTCCCCCCTGTTGGACAATGGCTTCCCCGCCGTTGGTTGATGTTTTCCCCGCCTTTGGTGGACGTTTTCCCGAAACTGGTTAATGAGTTCCCCCGAAACTGGTTAATGAGTTCCCAGGAAACTGGTTAATGAGTTCCCCCGCGGTTGGCTGATCTTTTCCCGGCTGTTGCTTAATCTGATCCCCGCTGCTCCTGATACTAAGGGCAGCTGCTTAATGTGCTCCCCCCTGTTGGACAGTGGCTTCCCCGCCGTTGGTTCATGCTTTCCCCGCCTTTGGTGGAAGGTTTCCCGAAACTGGTTAATGAGTTCCCACGAAACTGGTTAATGAGTTCCCACGGAACTGGTTAATGAGTTCCCCCGCGGTTGGTTGATCTTTTCCCGGCTGTTGCTTAATCTGATCCCCGCTGCTCCTGATACTAAGGGCAGCTGCTTAATGTGCTCCCCCCTGTTGGACAATGGCTTTCCCGCCGTTGGTTCATGCTTTCCCCGCCTTTGGTTCATGTTTTCCCGAAACTGGTTAATGAGTTCCCCCGAAACTGGTTAATGAGTTCCCACGAAGTTGCTTTCCCCGCTGCTGGTTCATTTGTACCCCGCTGCTCCTGATACTAAGGGCAGCTGCTTAATGTACTTCCCCCTGTTGGACAATGTCTTCCCCGCCGTTGGTTCATGCTTTCCCCGCCTTTGGTTCATGTTTTCCCGAAACTGGTTAATGAGTTCCCCCGAAACTGGTTAATGAGTTCCCACGAAACTGGTTAATGAGTTCCCCCGCGGTTGGCTGATCTTTTCCCGGCTGTTGCTTAATCTGATCCCCGCTGCTCCTGATACTAAGGGCAGCTGCTTAATGTGCTCCCCCCGGTTGGACAATGGTTTCCCCGCCGTTGGTTCATGTTTTCCCCGCCTCTGGTGGAAGTTTTCCCGAAACTGGTTAATGAGTTCCCACGAAACTGGTTAATGAGTTCCCACGAAACTGGTTAATGAGTTCCCCCGCGGTTGGCTGATCATTTCCCGGCTGTTGCTTAATCTGATCCCCGCTGCTCCTGATACTAAGGGCAGCTGCTTAATGTGCTCCCCCCGGTTGGACAATGGCTTCCCCGCCGTTGTTTGATGCTTTCCCCGCCTTTGGTGGATGTTTTCCCGAAACTGGTTAATGAGTTCCCACGAAACTGGTTAATGAGTTCCCACGAAGTTGTTTTCCCCGCTGCTGGTTCATTTGTACCCCTCTGCTCCTGATACTAAGGGCAGCTGCTTAATGTACTTCCCCCTGTTGGACAATGGCTTCCCCGCCGTTGGTGCATGTTTTCCCCGCCTTTGGTGAAAGTTTTCCCGAAACTGGTTAATGAGTTCCCACGAAACTGGTTAATGAGTTCCCCCGCGGTTGGCTGATCTTTTCCCGGCTGTTGCTTAATCTGATCCCCGCTGCTCCTGACACTAAGGGCAGCTGCTTAATGTGCTCCCCACTGTTGGACAAAGGCTTCCCGGCCGTTGGTCGATGCTTTCCCCGCCTTTGGTGGAGGATTTCCCGAAACTGGTTAATGAGTTCCCAGGAAACTGGTTAATGAGTTCCCCCGCGGTTGGCTGATCTTTTCCCGGCTGTTGCTTAATCTGATCCCCGCTGCTCCTGATACTAAGGGCAGCTGCTTAATGTGCTCCCCACTGTTGGACAATGGCTTCCCCGCCGTTGGCTGATGCTTTCCCCGCCGTTGGTGGACGTTTTCCCGAAACTGGTTAATGAGTTCCCACGAAACTGGTTAATGAGTTCCCACGAAACTGGTTAATGAGTTCCCCCGCGGTTGGCTGATCTTTTCCCGGCTGTTGCTTAATCTGTTCCCCGCTGCTCCTGAGACTAAGGGCAGCTGCTTAATGTGCTCCCCCCTGTTGGACAAAGGCTTCCCCGCCGTTGGTTGATGCTTTCCCCGCCTCTGGTGGAAGATTTCCCGAAACTGGTTAATGAGTTCCCCCGAAACTGGTTAATGAGTTCCCACGAAGCTGTTTTCCCCGCTGCTGGTTCATTTGTGCACCGCTGCTCCTGATACTAAGGGCAGCTGCTTAATGTGCTCCCCCCTGTTGGACAATGGCTTCCCCGCCGTTGGTGCATGTTTTCCCCGCCTTTGGTGAAAGTTTTCCCGAAACTGGTTAATGAGTTCCCACGAAACTGGTTAATGAGTTCCCCCGCGGTTGGCTGATCTTTTCCCGGCTGTTGCTTACTCTGATCCCCGCTGCTCCTGATACTAAGGGCAGCTGCTTAATGTGCTCCCGTCTGTTGGACAATGGCTTCCCCGCCGTTGGTTGATGCTTTCCCCGCCTTTGGTGGACGTTTTCCCGAAACTGGTTAATGAGTTCCCACGAAACTGGTTAATGAGTTCCCACGAAACTGGTTAATGAGTTCCCCCGCGGTTGGCTGATCTTTTCCCGGCTGTTGCTTAATCTGATCCCCGCTGCTCCTGATACTAAGGGCAGCTGCTTAATGTGCTCCCCACTGTTGGACAATGGCTTCGCCGCCGTTGGTTGATGCTTTCCCCGCCTTTGGTGGATGTTTTCCCGAAACTGGTTAATGAGTTCCCACGAAACTGGTTAATGAGTTCCCACGAAGTTGTTTTCCCCGCTGCTGGTTCATTTGTACCCCGCTGCTCCTGATACTAAGGGCAGCTGCTTAATGTGCTCCCCCCTGTTGGACAAAGGCTTCCCCGCCGTTGGTTGATGCTTTCCCCGCCTCTGGTTGAAGTTTTCCCGAAACTGGTTAATGAGTTCCCACGAAACTGGTTCATGAGTTCCCCCGCGGTTGGCTGTTCTTTTCACGGCTGTTGCTTCATCTGATCCCCGCTGCTCCTGATACTAAGGGCAGCTGCTTAATGTGCTCCCCCCTGTTGGACAATGGCTTCCCCGCCGTTGGTTGATGTTTTCCCCGCCTTTGGTGGACGTTTTCCCGAAACTGGTTAATGAGTTCCCCCGAAACTGGTTAATGAGTTCCCAGGAAACTGGTTAATGAGTTCCCCCGCGGTTGGCTGATCTTTTCCCGGCTGTTGCTTAATCTGATCCCCGCTGCTCCTGATACTAAGGGCAGCTGCTTAATGTGCTCCCCCCTGTTGGACAGTGGCTTCCCCGCCGTTGGTTCATGCTTTCCCCGCCTTTGGTGGAAGGTTTCCCGAAACTGGTTAATGAGTTCCCACGAAACTGGTTAATGAGTTCCCACGGAACTGGTTAATGAGTTCCCCCGCGGTTGGTTGATCTTTTCCCGGCTGTTGCTTAATCTGATCCCCGCTGCTCCTGATACTAAGGGCAGCTGCTTAATGTGCTCCCCCCTGTTGGACAATGGCTTCCCCGCCGTTGGTTCATGCTTTCCCCGCCTTTGGTTCATGTTTTCCCGAAACTGGTTAATGAGTTCCCCCGAAACTGGTTAATGAGTTCCCACGAAGTTGCTTTCCCCGCTGCTGGTTCATTTGTACCCCGCTGCTCCTGATACTAAGGGCAGCTGCTTAATGTACTTCCCCCTGTTGGACAATGTCTTCCCCGCCGTTGGTTCATGCTTTCCCCGCCTTTGGTTCATGTTTTCCCGAAACTGGTTAATGAGTTCCCCCGAAACTGGTTAATGAGTTCCCACGAAACTGGTTAATGAGTTCCCCCGCGGTTGGCTGATCTTTTCCCGGCTGTTGCTTAATCTGATCCCCGCTGCTCCTGATACTAAGGGCAGCTGCTTAATGTGCTCCCCCCGGTTGGACAATGGTTTCCCCGCCGTTGGTTCATGTTTTCCCCGCCTCTGGTGGAAGTTTTCCCGAAACTGGTTAATGAGTTCCCACGAAACTGGTTAATGAGTTCCCACGAAACTGGTTAATGAGTTCCCCCGCGGTTGGCTGATCATTTCCCGGCTGTTGCTTAATCTGATCCCCGCTGCTCCTGATACTAAGGGCAGCTGCTTAATGTGCTCCCCCCGGTTGGACAATGGCTTCCCCGCCGTTGTTTGATGCTTTCCCCGCCTTTGGTGGATGTTTTCCCGAAACTGGTTAATGAGTTCCCACGAAACTGGTTAATGAGTTCCCACGAAGTTGTTTTCCCCGCTGCTGGTTCATTTGTACCCCTCTGCTCCTGATACTAAGGGCAGCTGCTTAATGTACTTCCCCCTGTTGGACAATGGCTTCCCCGCCGTTGGTGCATGTTTTCCCCGCCTTTGGTGAAAGTTTTCCCGAAACTGGTTAATGAGTTCCCACGAAACTGGTTAATGAGTTCCCCCGCGGTTGGCTGATCTTTTCCCGGCTGTTGCTTAATCTGATCCCCGCTGCTCCTGACACTAAGGGCAGCTGCTTAATGTGCTCCCCACTGTTGGACAAAGGCTTCCCGGCCGTTGGTCGATGCTTTCCCCGCCTTTGGTGGAGGATTTCCCGAAACTGGTTAATGAGTTCCCAGGAAACTGGTTAATGAGTTCCCCCGCGGTTGGCTGATCTTTTCCCGGCTGTTGCTTAATCTGATCCCCGCTGCTCCTGATACTAAGGGCAGCTGCTTAATGTGCTCCCCACTGTTGGACAATGGCTTCCCCGCCGTTGGCTGATGCTTTCCCCGCCGTTGGTGGACGTTTTCCCGAAACTGGTTAATGAGTTCCCACGAAACTGGTTAATGAGTTCCCACGAAACTGGTTAATGAGTTCCCCCGCGGTTGGCTGATCTTTTCCCGGCTGTTGCTTAATCTGTTCCCCGCTGCTCCTGAGACTAAGGGCAGCTGCTTAATGTGCTCCCCCCTGTTGGACAAAGGCTTCCCCGCCGTTGGTTGATGCTTTCCCCGCCTCTGGTGGAAGATTTCCCGAAACTGGTTAATGCGTTCCCCCGAAACTGGTTAATGAGTTCCCACGAAGCTGTTTTCCCCGCTGCTGGTTCATTTGTGCACCGCTGCTCCTGATACTAAGGGCAGCTGCTTAATGTGCTCCCCCCTGTTGGACAATGGCTTCCCCGCCGTTGGTGCATGTTTTCCCCGCCTTTGGTGAAAGTTTTCCCGAAACTGGTTAATGAGTTCCCACGAAACTGGTTAATGAGTTCCCCCGCGGTTGGCTGATCTTTTCCCGGCTGTTGCTTACTCTGATCCCCGCTGCTCCTGATACTAAGGGCAGCTGCTTAATGTGCTCCCGTCTGTTGGACAATGGCTTCCCCGCCGTTGGTTGATGCTTTCCCCGCCTTTGGTGGACGTTTTCCCGAAACTGGTTAATGAGTTCCCACGAAACTGGTTAATGAGTTCCCACGAAACTGGTTAATGAGTTCCCCCGCGGTTGGCTGATCTTTTCCCGGCTGTTGCTTAATCTGATCCCCGCTGCTCCTGATACTAAGGGCAGCTGCTTAATGTGCTCCCCACTGTTGGACAATGGCTTCGCCGCCGTTGGTTGATGCTTTCCCCGCCTTTGGTGGATGTTTTCCCGAAACTGGTTAATGAGTTCCCACGAAACTGGTTAATGAGTTCCCACGAAGTTGTTTTCCCCGCTGCTGGTTCATTTGTACCCCGCTGCTCCTGATACTAAGGGCAGCTGCTTAATGTGCTCCCCCCTGTTGGACAAAGGCTTCCCCGCCGTTGGTTGATGCTTTCCCCGCCTCTGGTTGAAGTTTTCCCGAAACTGGTTAATGAGTTCCCACGAAACTGGTTAATGAGTTCCCCCGCGGTTGGCTGTTCTTTTCACGGCTGTTGCTTCATCTGATCCCCGCTGCTCCTGATACTAAGGGCAGCTGCTTAATGTGCTCCCGTCTGTTGGACAATGGCTTCCCCGCCGTCGGTTCATGTTTTCCCCGCCTTTGGTGGAAGTTTTCCCGAAACTGGTTAATGAGTTCCCACGAAACTGGTTAATGAGTTCCCACGAAACTGGTTAATGAGTTCCCCCGCGGTTGGCTGATCTTTTCCCGGCTGTTGCTTAATCTGATCCCCGCTGCTCCTGATACTAAGGGCAGCTGCTTAATGTGCTCCCCACTGTTGGACAATGGCTTCGCCGCCGTTGGTTGATGCTTTCCCCGCCTTTGGTGGACGTTTTCCCGAAACTGGTTAATGAGTTCCCACGAAACTGGTTAATGAGTTCCCACGAAGTTGTTTTCCCCGCTGCTGGTTCATTTGTACCCCGCTGCTCCTGCTACTAAGGGCAGCTGCTTAATGTGCTCCCCCCTGTTGGACAATGGCTTCCCCGCCGTTGTTTGATGTTTTCCCCGCCTTTGGTTCATGTTTTCCCGAAACTGGTTAATGAGTTCCCCCGAAACTGGTTAATGAGTTCCCCCGCGGTTGGCTGATCTTTTCCCGGCTGTTGCTTAATCTGATCCCCGCTGCTCCTGATACTAAGGGCAGCTGCTTAATGTGCTCCCCCCGGTTGGACAATGGCTTCCCCGCCGTTGGTTCATGCTTTCCCCGCCTTTGGTGGAGGTTTTCCCGAAACTGGTTAATGAGTTCCCCCGAAACTGGTTAATGAGTTCCCACGAAACTGGTTAATGAGTTCCCCCGCGGTTGGTTGATCTTTTCCCGGCTGTTGCTTAATCTGATCCCCGCTGCTCCTGAGACTGAGGGCAGCTGCTTAATGTGCTCCCCCCTGTTGGACAATGCCTTCCCCGCCGCTGGTTCATGTTTTCCCCGCCTTTGCTGGACGTTTTCCCGAAACTGGTTAATGAGTTCCCACGAAACTGGTTAATGAGTTCCCACGAAACTGGTTAATGAGTTCCCCCGCGGTTTCCTGATCTTTTCCCGGCTGCTGCTAAATCTGATCCCCGCTGCTCCTGATACTAAGGGCAGCTGCTTAATGTGCTCCCCCCTGTTGGACAATGGCTTCCCCGCCGTTGGTGCATGTTTTCCCCGCCTTTGGTGGAAGGTTTCCCGAAACTGGTTAATGAGTTCCCACGAAACTGGTTAATGAGTTCCCACGGAGTTGTTGTCCCCGCTGCTTGTTCATTTGTACCCCGCTGCTCCTGATACTAAGGGCAGCTGCTTAATGTGCTCCCCCCTGTTGGACAATGGCTTCCCCGCCGTTGGTTGATGCTTTCCCCGCCTTTGGTGGAAGGTTTCCCGAAACTGGTTAATGAGTTCCCACGAAACTGGTTAATGAGTTCCCACGGAGTTGTTTTGCCCGCTGCTGGTTCATTTGTACCCCGCTGCTCCTGATACTAAGGGCAGCTGCTTAATGTACTCCCCCCTGTTGGACAATGGCTTCCCCGCCGTTGGTGCATGTTTTCCCCGCCTTTGGTGGAAGGTTTCCCGAAACTGGTTAATGAGTTCCCAGGACACTGGTTAATGAGTTCCCACGGAGTTGTTTTCCCCGCTGCTTGTTCATTTGTACCCCGCTGCTCCTGATACTAAGGGCAGCTGCTTAATGTGCTCCCCACTGCTGGACAATGGCTTCCCCGCCGTTGGTTGATGCTTTCCCCGCCTTTGGTGGATGTTTTCCCGAAACTGGTTAATGAGTTCCCACGAAACTGGTTAATGAGTTCCCACGAAACTGGTTAATGAGTTCCCACGAAGCTGTTTTCCCCGCTGCTGGTTCATTTGTACCCCGCTGCTCCTGATACTAAGGGCAGCTGCTTAATGTGCTCCCCACTGTTGGACAATGGCTTCCCCGCCGTTGGTTCATGTTTTCCCCGCCTTTGGTGGAAGTATTCCCGAAACTGGTTAATGAGTTCCCACGAAACTGGTTAATGAGTTCCCCCGCGGTTGGCTGATCTTTTCCCGGCTGTTACTTAATCTGATCCCCGCTGCTCCTGATACTAAGGGCAGCTACTTAATGTGCTCCCCACTGTTGGACAAGGGCTTCCCGGCCGTTGGTTCATGCTTTCCCCGCCTTTGGTGGAGGTTTTCCCGAAACTGGTTAATGAGTTCCCACGAAACTGGTTAATGAGTTCCCCCGCGGTTTCCTGATCTTTTCCCGGCTGTTGCTTAATCTGATCCCCGCTGCTCCTGACACTAAGGGCAGCTGCCTAATGTGCTCCCCACTGTTGGACAATGGCTTCGCCGCCGTTGGTTGATGTTTTCCCCGCCTTTGGTGGACGTTTTCCCGAAACTGGTTAATGAGTTCCCACGAAACTGGTTAATGAGTTCCCACGGAACTGGTTAATGAGTTCCCCCGCGGTTGGTTGATCTTTTCCCGGCTGTTGCTTAATCTGATCCCCGCTGCTCCTGATACTAAGGGCAGCTGCTTAATGTGCTCCCCCCTGTTGGACAATGGCTTCCCCGCCGTTGGTTGATGTTTTCCCCGCCTTTGGTGGACGTTTTCCCGAAACTGGTTAATGAGTTCCCCCGAAACTGGTTAATGAGTTCCCACGAAGTTGTTTTCCCCGCTGCTGGTTCATTTGTAGCCCGCTGCTCCTGATACTAAGGGCAGCTGCTTAATGTGCTCCCCCCTGTTGGACAATGGCTTCCCCGCCGCTGGTTGATGTTTTCCCCGCCTTTGGTGGACGTTTTCCCGAAACTGGTTAATGAGTTCCCACGAAACTGGTTAATGAGTTCCCACGGAGTTGTTTTCCCCGCTGCTTGTTCATTTGTACCCCGCTGCTCCTGATACTAAGGGCAGCTGCTTAATGTGCTCCCCACTGCTGGACAAAGGCTTCCCCGCCGTTGGTCGATGCTTTCCCCGCCTTTGGTGGAGGATTTCCCGAAACTGGTTAATGAGTTCCCCAGAAACTGGTTAATGAGTTCCCACGAAACTGGTTAATGAGTTCCCCCGCGGTTGGCTGATCTTTTCCCGGCTGTTGCTTAATCTGATCCCCGCGGCTCCTGATACTAAGGGCAGCTGCTTAATGTGCTCCCCCCTGTTGGACAATGGCTTCCCCGCCGTTGGTGCATGTTTTCCCCGCCTTTGGTGGAAGTTTTCCCGAAACTGGTTAATGAGTTCCCACGAAACTGGTTAATGAGTTCCCACGAAACTGGTTAATGAGTTCCCACGAAGCTGTTTTCCCCGCTGCTGGTTCATTTGTACCCCGCCGCTCCTGATACCAAGGGCAGCTGCTTAATGTGCTCCCCCCTGTTGGACAATGGCTTCCCCCCCGCTGGTTGATGTTTTCCCCGCCTTTGGTGGAAGTTTTCCCGCAACTGGTTAATGAGTTCCCAGGAAACTGGTTAATGAGTTCCCCCGCGGTTTCCTGATCTTTTCCCGGCTGTTGCTTACTCTGATCCCCGCTGCTCCTGATACTAAGGGCAGCTGCTTAATGTGCTCCCCCCTGTTGGACAATGGCATCCCCGCCGTTGTTTGATGTTTTCCCCGCCTTTGGTGGACGTTTTCCCGAAACTGGTTAATGAGTTCCCACGAAACTGGTTAATGAGTTCCCACGAAACTGGTTAATGAGTTCCCCCGCGGTTGGCTGTTCTTTTCCCGGCTGTTGCTTAATCTGATCCCCGCTGCTCCTGATACTAAGGGCAGCTGCTTAATGTGCTCCCGTCTGTTGGACAATGGCTTCCCCGCCGTTGGTGCATGTTTTCCCCGCCTTTGGTGGACGTTTTCCCGAAACTGGTTAATGAGTTCCCACGAAACTGGTTAATGAGTTCCCCCGCGGTTGGCTGTTCTTTTCACGGCTGTTGCTTCATCTGATCCCCGCTGCTCCTGATACTAAGGGCAGCTGCTTAATGTGCTCCCGTCTGTTGGACAATGGCTTCCCCGCCGTCGGTTCATGTTTTCCCCGCCTTTGGTGGAAGTTTTCCCGAAACTGGTTAATGAGTTCCCACGAAACTGGTTAATGAGTTCCCCCGCGGTTGGCAGTTCTTTTCCCGGCTGTTGCTTAATCTGATCCCCGCTGCTCCTGATACTAAGGGCAGCTGCTTAATGTGCTCCCCCCTGTTGGAAAATGGCCTCCCCGCCGTTGGTTGATGCTTTCCCCGCCTCTGGTGGATGTTTTCCCGAAACTGGTTAATGAGTTCCCACGAAACTGGTTAATGAGTTCCCACGAAACTGGTTAATGAGTTCCCCCGCGGTTTCCTGATCTTTTCCCGGCTGCTGCTAAATCTGATCCCCGCTGCTCCTGATACTAAGGGCAGCTGCTTAATGTGCTCCCCCCTGTTGGACAATGGCTTCCCCGCCGTTGGTGCATGTTTTCCCCGCCTTTGGTGGAAGGTTTCCCGAAACTGGTTAATGAGTTCCCAGGAAACTGGTTAATGAGTTCCCACGGAGTTGTTTTCCCCGCTGCTTGTTCATTTGTACCCCGCTGCTCCTGATACTAAGGGCAGCTGCTTAATGTACTCCCCCCTGTTGGACAATGGCTTCCCCGCCGTTGGTGCATGTTTTCCCCGCCTCTGGTTGATGTTTTCCCGAAACTGGTTAATGAGTTCCCACGAAACTGGTTAATGAGTTCCCACGAAGCTGTTTTCCCCGCTGCTGGTTCATTTGTGCACCGATGCTCCTGATACTAAGGGCAGCTGCTTAATGTGCTCCCCCCTGTTGGACAATGGCTTCCCCGCCGTTGGTTCATGTTTTCCCCGCCTTTGGTGGAAGTTTCCCCGAAACTGGTTAATGAGTTCCCACGAAACTGGTTAATGAGTTCCCAGGAAACTGGTTAATGAGTTCCCCCGCGGTTGGCTGATCTTTTCCCGGCTGTTGCTTAATCTGATCCCCGCTGCTCCTGATACTAAGGGCAGCTGCTTAATGTGCTCCCCCCTGTTGGACAATGGCTTCCCCGCCGTTGGTGCATGTTTTCCCCGCCTTTGGTGGATGTTTTCCCGAAACTGGTTAATGAGTTCCCACGAAACTGGTTAATGAGTTCCCCCGCGGTTGGTTGATCTTTTCCCGGCTGTTGCTTAATCTGATCCCCGCTGCTCCTGATACTAAGGGCAGCTGCTTCATGTGCTCCCCCCTGTTGGACAGTGGCTTCCCCGCCGTTGGTGCATGTTTTCCCCGCCTTTGGTGGACGTTTTCCCGAAACTGGTTAATGAGTTCCCACGAAACTGGTTAATGAGTTCCCACGAAACTGGTTAATGAGTTCCCCCGCGGTTTCCTGATCTTTTCCCGGCTGTTGCTTAATCTGATCCCCGCTGCTCCTGATACTAAGGGCAGCTGCTTAATGTGCTCCCCCCTGTTGGACAATGGCTTCCCCGCCGTTGGTGCATGTTTTCCCCGCCTTTGGTGGAAGTTTTCCCGAAACTGGTTAATGAGTTCCCACGAAACTGGTTAATGAGTTCCCACGAAGTTGTTTTCCCCGCTGCTGGTTCATTTGCACCCCTCTGCTCCTGATACTAAGGGCAGCTGCTTAATGTACTTCCCCCTGTTGGACAATGGCTTCCCCGCCGTTGTTTGATGTTTTCCCCGCCTTTGGTGGAAGTTTTCCCGAAACTGGTTAATGAGTTCCCCCGAAACTGGTTAATGAGTTCCCACGAAACTTGTTAATGAGTTCCCCCGCGGTTGGTTGATCTTTTCCCGGCTGTTGCTTAATCTGATCCCCGCTGCTGCTGATACTAAGGGCAGCTGCTTAATGTGCTCCCCCCTGTTGGACAATGGCTTCCCCGCCGTTTTTTGATGTTTTCCCCGCCTTTGGTGGAGGTTTTCCCGAAACTGGTTAATGAGTTCCCCCGAAACTGGTTAATGACTTCCCACGAAACTGGTTAATGAGTTCCCCCGCGGTTGGCTGATCTTTTCCCGGCTGTTGCTTACTCTGATCCCCGCTGCTCCTGATACTAAGGGCAGCTGCTTAATGTGCTACCGTCTGTTGGACAATGGCTTCCCCGCCGTTGGTTCATGTTTTCCCCGCCTCTGGTGGAAGTTTTCCCGAAACTGGTTAATGAGTTCCCCCGAAACTGGTTAATGAGTTCCCACGAAGTTGTTTTCCCCGCTGCTGGTTCATTTGTACCCCGCTGCTCCTGATACTAAGGGCAGCTGCTTAATGTGCTCCCTCCTGTTGGACAATGGCTTCCCCGCCGCTGGTTGATGTTTTCCCCGCCTTTGGTGGACGTTTTCCCGAAACTGGTTAATGAGTTCCCACGAAACTGGTTAATGAGTTCCCACGGAGTTGTTTTCCCCGCTGCTTGTTCATTTGTACCCCGCTGCTCCTGATACTAAGGGCAGCTGCTTAATGTGCTCCCCCCTGTTGGACAATGGCTTCCCCGCCGTTGGTGCATGTTTTCCCCGCCGTTGGTGGCAGTTTTCCCGAAACTGGTTAATGAGTTCCCACGAAACTGGTTAATGAGTTCCCCCGCGGTTGGCTGATCTTTTCCCGGCTGTTGCTTAATCTGATCCCCGCTGCTCCTGATACTAAGGGCAGCTGCTTAATGTGCTCCCCCCGGTTGGACAATGCCTTCCCCGCCGTTGGTTCATGCTTTCCCCGCCTTTGGTGGAAGTTTTCCCGAAACTGGTTAATGAGTTCCCCCGAAACTGGTTAATGAGTTCCCACGAAGCTGTTTTCCCCGCTGCTGGTTCATTTGTACCCCGCTGCTCCTGATACTAAGGGCAGCTGCTTAATGTGCTCCCCCCTGTTGGACAAAGGCTTCCCCGCCGTTGGTTGATGTTTTCCCCGCCTTTGGTGGACGTTTTCCCGAAACTGGTTAATGAGTTCCCAGGAAACTGGTTAATGAGTTCCCACGAAACTGGTTAATGAGTTCCCCCGCGGTTGGTTGATCTTTTCCCGGCTGTTGCTTAATCTGATCCCCGCCGCTCCTGATACTAAGGGCAGCTGCTTAATGTGCTCCCCCCTGTTGGACAATGGCTTCCCCGCCGTTGGTGCATGTTTTCCCCGCCTTTGGTGGACGTTTTCCCGAAACTGGTTAATGAGTTCCCACGAAACTGGTTAATGAGTTCCCACGAAACTGGTTAATGAGTTCCCCCGCGGTTGGCTGTTCTTTTCCCGGCTGTTGCTTAATCTGATCCCCGCTGCTCCTGATACTAAGGGCAGCTGCCTAATGTGCTCCCCACTGTTGGACAATGGCTTCCCCGCCGTTGGTTGATGCTTTCCCCGCCTTTGGTGGACGTTTTCCCGAAACTGGTTAATGAGTTCCCACGAAACTGGTTAATGAGTTCCCACGAAGTTGTTTTCCCCGCTGCTGGTTCATTTGTACCCCGCTGCTCCTGATACTAAGGGCAGCTGCTTAATGTGCTCCCCCCTGTTGGACAATGGCTTCCCCGCCGTTGGTGCATGTTTTCCCCGCCTTTGGTGGACGTTTTCCCGAAACTGGTTAATGAGTTCCCCCGAAACTGGTTAATGAGTTCCCACGAAACTGGTTAATGAGTTCCCACGAAGCTGTTTTCCCCGCTGCTGGTTCATTTGTACCCCGCTGCTCCTGATACTAAGGGCAGCTGCTTAATGTGCTCCCCCCTGTTGGACAATGGCTTCCCCGACGTTGGTGCATGTTTTCCCCGCCGTTGGTGGAAGTTTTCCCGAAACTGGTTAATGAGTTCCCCCGAAACTGGTTAATGAGTTCCCCCGCGGTTGGCTGATCTTTTCCCGGCTGTTGCTTAATCTGATCCCCGCTGCTCCTGATACTAAGGGCAGCTGCTTAATGTGCTCCCCCCGGTTGGACAATGCCTTCCCCGCCGTTGGTTGATGCTTTCCCCGCCTTTGGTGGAAGTTTTCCCGAAACTGGTTAATGAGTTCCCCCGAAACTGGTTAATGAGTTCCCACGAAACTGGTTAATGAGTTCCCACGAAGTTGTTTTCCCCGCTGCTGGTTCATTTGTACCCCGCTGCTCCTGATACTAAGGGCAGCTGCTTAATGTGCTCCCCCCTGTTGGACAATGGCTTCCCCGCCGTTGGTGCATGTTTTCCCCGCCTTTGGTGGAAGTTTTCCCGAAACTGGTTAATGAGTTCCCACGAAACTGGTTAATGAGTTCCCCCGCGGTTGGCTGATCTTTTCCCGGCTGTTGCTTAATCTGATCCCCGCTGCTCCTGATACTAAGGGCAGCTGCTTAATGTGCTCCCCCCTGTTGGACAATGGCTTCCCCGCCGTTGGTGCATGTTTTCCCCGCCTATGGTGGATGTTTTCCCGAAACTGGTTAATGAGTTCCCACGAAACTGGTTAATGAGTTCCCCCGCGGTTGGTTGATCTTTTCCCGGCTGTTGCTTAATCTGATCCCCGCTGCTCCTGATACTAAGGGCAGCTGCTTAATGTGCTCCCCACTGTAGGACAATGGCTTCCCCGCCGTTGGTTGATGTTTTCCCCGCCTTTGGTGGACGTTTTCCCGAAACTGGTTAATGAGTTCCCACGAAACTGGTTAATGAGTTCCCACGAAACTGGTTAATGAGTTCCCCCGCGGTTTCCTGATCTTTTCCCGGCTGTTGCTTAATCTGATCCCCGCTGCTCCTGATACTAAGGGCAGCTGCTTAATGTGCTCCCCCCTGTTGGACAATGGCTTCCCCGCCGTTGGTGCATGTTTTCCCCGCCTTTGGTGGAAGTTTTCCCGAAACTGGTTAATGAGTTCCCACGAAACTGGTTAATGAGTTCCCACGAAGTTGTTTTCCCCGCTGCTGGTTCATTTGCACCCCTCTGCTCCTGATACTAAGGGCAGCTGCTTAATGTACTTCCCCCTGTTGGACAATGGCTTCCCCGCCGTTGTTTGATGTTTTCCCCGCCTTTGGTGGAAGTTTTCCCGAAACTGGTTAATGAGTTCCCCCGAAACTGGTTAATGAGTTCCCACGAAACTTGTTAATGAGTTCCCCCGCGGTTGGTTGATCTTTTCCCGGCTGTTGCTTAATCTGATCCCCGCTGCTGCTGATACTAAGGGCAGCTGCTTAATGTGCTCCCCCCTGTTGGACAATGGCTTCCCCGCCGTTTTTTGATGTTTTCCCCGCCTTTGGTGGAGGTTTTCCCGAAACTGGTTAATGAGTTCCCCCGAAACTGGTTAATGACTTCCCACGAAACTGGTTAATGAGTTCCCCCGCGGTTGGCTGATCTTTTCCCGGCTGTTGCTTACTCTGATCCCCGCTGCTCCTGATACTAAGGGCAGCTGCTTAATGTGCTACCGTCTGTTGGACAATGGCTTCCCCGCCGTTGGTTCATGTTTTCCCCGCCTCTGGTGGAAGTTTTCCCGAAACTGGTTAATGAGTTCCCCCGAAACTGGTTAATGAGTTCCCACGAAGTTGTTTTCCCCGCTGCTGGTTCATTTGTACCCCGCTGCTCCTGATACTAAGGGCAGCTGCTTAATGTGCTCCCTCCTGTTGGACAATGGCTTCCCCGCCGCTGGTTGATGTTTTCCCCGCCTTTGGTGGACGTTTTCCCGAAACTGGTTAATGAGTTCCCACGAAACTGGTTAATGAGTTCCCACGGAGTTGTTTTCCCCGCTGCTTGTTCATTTGTACCCCGCTGCTCCTGATACTAAGGGCAGCTGCTTAATGTGCTCCCCCCTGTTGGACAATGGCTTCCCCGCCGTTGGTGCATGTTTTCCCCGCCGTTGGTGGCAGTTTTCCCGAAACTGGTTAATGAGTTCCCACGAAACTGGTTAATGAGTTCCCCCGCGGTTGGCTGATCTTTTCCCGGCTGTTGCTTAATCTGATCCCCGCTGCTCCTGATACTAAGGGCAGCTGCTTAATGTGCTCCCCCCGGTTGGACAATGCCTTCCCCGCCGTTGGTTCATGCTTTCCCCGCCTTTGGTGGAAGTTTTCCCGAAACTGGTTAATGAGTTCCCCCGAAACTGGTTAATGAGTTCCCACGAAGCTGTTTTCCCCGCTGCTGGTTCATTTGTACCCCGCTGCTCCTGATACTAAGGGCAGCTGCTTAATGTGCTCCCCCCTGTTGGACAAAGGCTTCCCCGCCGTTGGTTGATGTTTTCCCCGCCTTTGGTGGACGTTTTCCCGAAACTGGTTAATGAGTTCCCAGGAAACTGGTTAATGAGTTCCCACGAAACTGGTTAATGAGTTCCCCCGCGGTTGGTTGATCTTTTCCCGGCTGTTGCTTAATCTGATCCCCGCCGCTCCTGATACTAAGGGCAGCTGCTTAATGTGCTCCCCCCTGTTGGACAATGGCTTCCCCGCCGTTGGTGCATGTTTTCCCCGCCTTTGGTGGACGTTTTCCCGAAACTGGTTAATGAGTTCCCACGAAACTGGTTAATGAGTTCCCACGAAACTGGTTAATGAGTTCCCCCGCGGTTGGCTGTTCTTTTCCCGGCTGTTGCTTAATCTGATCCCCGCTGCTCCTGATACTAAGGGCAGCTGCCTAATGTGCTCCCCACTGTTGGACAATGGCTTCCCCGCCGTTGGTTGATGCTTTCCCCGCCTTTGGTGGACGTTTTCCCGAAACTGGTTAATGAGTTCCCACGAAACTGGTTAATGAGTTCCCACGAAGTTGTTTTCCCCGCTGCTGGTTCATTTGTACCCCGCTGCTCCTGATACTAAGGGCAGCTGCTTAATGTGCTCCCCCCTGTTGGACAATGGCTTCCCCGCCGTTGGTGCATGTTTTCCCCGCCTTTGGTGGACGTTTTCCCGAAACTGGTTAATGAGTTCCCCCGAAACTGGTTAATGAGTTCCCACGAAACTGGTTAATGAGTTCCCACGAAGCTGTTTTCCCCGCTGCTGGTTCATTTGTACCCCGCTGCTCCTGATACTAAGGGCAGCTGCTTAATGTGCTCCCCCCTGTTGGACAATGGCTTCCCCGACGTTGGTGCATGTTTTCCCCGCCGTTGGTGGAAGTTTTCCCGAAACTGGTTAATGAGTTCCCCCGAAACTGGTTAATGAGTTCCCCCGCGGTTGGCTGATCTTTTCCCGGCTGTTGCTTAATCTGATCCCCGCTGCTCCTGATACTAAGGGCAGCTGCTTAATGTGCTCCCCCCGGTTGGACAATGCCTTCCCCGCCGTTGGTTGATGCTTTCCCCGCCTTTGGTGGAAGTTTTCCCGAAACTGGTTAATGAGTTCCCCCGAAACTGGTTAATGAGTTCCCACGAAACTGGTTAATGAGTTCCCACGAAGTTGTTTTCCCCGCTGCTGGTTAATTTGTACCCCGCTGCTCCTGATACTAAGGGCAGCTGCTTAATGTGCTCCCCCCGGTTGGACAATGGCTTCCTCGCCGTTGGTTCATGCTTTCCCCGCCTTTGGTGGAGGTTTTCCCGAAACTGGTTAATGAGTTCCCACGAAACTGGTTAATGAGTTCCCAGGAAACTGGTTAATGAGTTCCCCCGCGGTTGGTTGATCTTTTCCCAGGCTGTTGCTTAATCTGATCCCCGCTGCTCCTGAGACTAAGGGCAGCTGCTTAATGTGCTCCCCACTGTTGGACAGTGGCTTCCCCGCCGTTGGTTGATGCTTTCCCCGCCTTTGGTTGATGTTTTCCCGAAACTGGTTAATGAGTTCCCACGAAACTGGTTAATGAGTTCCCCCGCGGTTTCCTGATCTTTTCCCGGCTGTTGCTTAATCTGATCCCCGCTGCTCCTGATACTAAGGGCAGCTGCTTAATGTGCTCCCCCCTGTTGGACAATGGCTTCCCCGCCGTTGTTTGATGTTTTCCCCGCCTTTGGTGGAAGTTTTCCCGAAACTGGTTAATGAGTTCCCCCGAAACTGGTTAATGAGTTCCCACGAAACTGGTTAATGAGTTCCCCCGCGGTTGGTTGATCTTTTCCCGGCTGTTGCTTAATCTGATCCCCGCTGCTGCTGATACTAAGGGCAGCTGCTTAATGTGCTCCCCCCTGTTGGACAAAGGCTTCCCCGCCGTTGGTGCATGTTTTCCCCGCCTTTGGTGGAAGTTTTCCCGAAACTGGTTAATGAGTTCCCACGAAACTGGTTAATGAGTTCCCACGAAGTTGTTTTCCCCGCTGCTGGTTCATTTGCACCCCTCTGCTCCTGATACTAAGGGCAGCTGCTTAATGTACTTCCCCCTGTTGGACAATGGCTTCCCCGCCGTTGTTTGATGTTTTCCCCGCCTTTGGTGGAAGTTTTCCCGAAACTGGTTAATGAGTTCCCCCGAAACTGGTTAATGAGTTCCCACGAAACTTGTTAATGAGTTCCCCCGCGGTTGGTTGATCTTTTCCCGGCTGTTGCTTAATCTGATCCCCGCTGCTGCTGATACTAAGGGCAGCTGCTTAATGTGCTCCCCCCTGTTGGACAATGGCTTCCCCGCCGTTTTTTGATGTTTTCCCCGCCTTTGGTGGAGGTTTTCCCGAAACTGGTTAATGAGTTCCCCCGAAACTGGTTAATGACTTCCCACGAAACTGGTTAATGAGTTCCCCCGCGGTTGGCTGATCTTTTCCCGGCTGTTGCTTACTCTGATCCCCGCTGCTCCTGATACTAAGGGCAGCTGCTTAATGTGCTACCGTCTGTTGGACAATGGCTTCCCCGCCGTTGGTTCATGTTTTCCCCGCCTCTGGTGGAAGTTTTCCCGAAACTGGTTAATGAGTTCCCCCGAAACTGGTTAATGAGTTCCCACGAAGTTGTTTTCCCCGCTGCTGGTTCATTTGTACCCCGCTGCTCCTGATACTAAGGGCAGCTGCTTAATGTGCTCCCTCCTGTTGGACAATGGCTTCCCCGCCGCTGGTTGATGTTTTCCCCGCCTTTGGTGGACGTTTTCCCGAAACTGGTTAATGAGTTCCCACGAAACTGGTTAATGAGTTCCCACGGAGTTGTTTTCCCCGCTGCTTGTTCATTTGTACCCCGCTGCTCCTGATACTAAGGGCAGCTGCTTAATGTGCTCCCCCCTGTTGGACAATGGCTTCCCCGCCGTTGGTGCATGTTTTCCCCGCCGTTGGTGGCAGTTTTCCCGAAACTGGTTAATGAGTTCCCACGAAACTGGTTAATGAGTTCCCCCGCGGTTGGCTGATCTTTTCCCGGCTGTTGCTTAATCTGATCCCCGCTGCTCCTGATACTAAGGGCAGCTGCTTAATGTGCTCCCCCCGGTTGGACAATGCCTTCCCCGCCGTTGGTTCATGCTTTCCCCGCCTTTGGTGGAAGTTTTCCCGAAACTGGTTAATGAGTTCCCCCGAAACTGGTTAATGAGTTCCCACGAAGCTGTTTTCCCCGCTGCTGGTTCATTTGTACCCCGCTGCTCCTGATACTAAGGGCAGCTGCTTAATGTGCTCCCCCCTGTTGGACAAAGGCTTCCCCGCCGTTGGTTGATGTTTTCCCCGCCTTTGGTGGACGTTTTCCCGAAACTGGTTAATGAGTTCCCAGGAAACTGGTTAATGAGTTCCCACGAAACTGGTTAATGAGTTCCCCCGCGGTTGGTTGATCTTTTCCCGGCTGTTGCTTAATCTGATCCCCGCCGCTCCTGATACTAAGGGCAGCTGCTTAATGTGCTCCCCCCTGTTGGACAATGGCTTCCCCGCCGTTGGTGCATGTTTTCCCCGCCTTTGGTGGACGTTTTCCCGAAACTGGTTAATGAGTTCCCACGAAACTGGTTAATGAGTTCCCACGAAACTGGTTAATGAGTTCCCCCGCGGTTGGCTGTTCTTTTCCCGGCTGTTGCTTAATCTGATCCCCGCTGCTCCTGATACTAAGGGCAGCTGCCTAATGTGCTCCCCACTGTTGGACAATGGCTTCCCCGCCGTTGGTTGATGCTTTCCCCGCCTTTGGTGGACGTTTTCCCGAAACTGGTTAATGAGTTCCCACGAAACTGGTTAATGAGTTCCCACGAAGTTGTTTTCCCCGCTGCTGGTTCATTTGTACCCCGCTGCTCCTGATACTAAGGGCAGCTGCTTAATGTGCTCCCCCCTGTTGGACAATGGCTTCCCCGCCGTTGGTGCATGTTTTCCCCGCCTTTGGTGGACGTTTTCCCGAAACTGGTTAATGAGTTCCCCCGAAACTGGTTAATGAGTTCCCACGAAACTGGTTAATGAGTTCCCACGAAGCTGTTTTCCCCGCTGCTGGTTCATTTGTACCCCGCTGCTCCTGATACTAAGGGCAGCTGCTTAATGTGCTCCCCCCTGTTGGACAATGGCTTCCCCGACGTTGGTGCATGTTTTCCCCGCCGTTGGTGGAAGTTTTCCCGAAACTGGTTAATGAGTTCCCCCGAAACTGGTTAATGAGTTCCCCCGCGGTTGGCTGATCTTTTCCCGGCTGTTGCTTAATCTGATCCCCGCTGCTCCTGATACTAAGGGCAGCTGCTTAATGTGCTCCCCCCGGTTGGACAATGCCTTCCCCGCCGTTGGTTGATGCTTTCCCCGCCTTTGGTGGAAGTTTTCCCGAAACTGGTTAATGAGTTCCCCCGAAACTGGTTAATGAGTTCCCACGAAACTGGTTAATGAGTTCCCACGAAGTTGTTTTCCCCGCTGCTGGTTAATTTGTACCCCGCTGCTCCTGATACTAAGGGCAGCTGCTTAATGTGCTCCCCCCGGTTGGACAATGGCTTCCTCGCCGTTGGTTCATGCTTTCCCCGCCTTTGGTGGAGGTTTTCCCGAAACTGGTTAATGAGTTCCCACGAAACTGGTTAATGAGTTCCCAGGAAACTGGTTAATGAGTTCCCCCGCGGTTGGTTGATCTTTTCCCAGGCTGTTGCTTAATCTGATCCCCGCTGCTCCTGAGACTAAGGGCAGCTGCTTAATGTGCTCCCCACTGTTGGACAGTGGCTTCCCCGCCGTTGGTTGATGCTTTCCCCGCCTTTGGTTGATGTTTTCCCGAAACTGGTTAATGAGTTCCCACGAAACTGGTTAATGAGTTCCCCCGCGGTTTCCTGATCTTTTCCCGGCTGTTGCTTAATCTGATCCCCGCTGCTCCTGATACTAAGGGCAGCTGCTTAATGTGCTCCCCCCTGTTGGACAATGGCTTCCCCGCCGTTGTTTGATGTTTTCCCCGCCTTTGGTGGAAGTTTTCCCGAAACTGGTTAATGAGTTCCCCCGAAACTGGTTAATGAGTTCCCACGAAACTGGTTAATGAGTTCCCCCGCGGTTGGTTGATCTTTTCCCGGCTGTTGCTTAATCTGATCCCCGCTGCTGCTGATACTAAGGGCAGCTGCTTAATGTGCTCCCCCCTGTTGGACAAAGGCTTCCCCGCCGTTGTTTGATGTTTTCCCCGCCTTTGGTGGACGTTTTCCCGAAACTGGTTAATGAGTTCCCACGAATCTGGTTAATGAGTTCCCCCGCGGTTGGCTGATCTTTTCCCGGCTGTTGCTTAATCTGTTCCCCGCTGCTCCTGATACTAAGGGCAGCTGCTTAATGTGCTCCCCCCTGTTGGACAATGGCTTCCCCGCCGTTGGTGCATGTTTTCCCCGCCTTTGGTGGAAGTTTTCCCGAAACTGGTTAATGAGTTCCCACGAAACTGGTTAATGAGTTCCCCCGCGGTTGGCTGATCTTTTCCCGGCTGTTGCTTAATCTGATCCCCGCTGCTCCTGATACTAAGGGCAGCTGCTTAATGTGCTCCCCCCTGTTGGACAATGGCTTCCCCGCCGTTGGTGCATGTTTTCCCCGCCTTTGGTGGATGTTTTCCCGAAACTGGTTAATGAGTTCCCACGAAACTGGTTAATGAGTTCCCCCGCGGTTGGTTGATCTTTTCCCGGCTGTTGCTTAATCTGATCCCCGCTGCTCCTGATACTAAGGGCAGCTGCTTCATGTGCTCCCCCCTGTTGGACAGTGGCTTCCCCGCCGTTGGTGCATGTTTTCCCCGCCTTTGGTGGACGTTTTCCCGAAACTGGTTAATGAGTTCCCACGAAACTGGTTAATGAGTTCCCACGAAACTGGTTAATGAGTTCCCCCGCGGTTTCCTGATCTTTTCCCGGCTGTTGCTTAATCTGATCCCCGCTGCTCCTGATACTAAGGGCAGCTGCTTAATGTGCTCCCCCCTGTTGGACAATGGCTTCCCCGCCGTTGGTGCATGTTTTCCCCGCCTTTGGTGGAAGTTTTCCCGAAACTGGTTAATGAGTTCCCACGAAACTGGTTAATGAGTTCCCACGAAGTTGTTTTCCCCGCTGCTGGTTCATTTGCACCCCTCTGCTCCTGATACTAAGGGCAGCTGCTTAATGTACTTCCCCCTGTTGGACAATGGCTTCCCCGCCGTTGTTTGATGTTTTCCCCGCCTTTGGTGGAAGTTTTCCCGAAACTGGTTAATGAGTTCCCCCGAAACTGGTTAATGAGTTCCCACGAAACTTGTTAATGAGTTCCCCCGCGGTTGGTTGATCTTTTCCCGGCTGTTGCTTAATCTGATCCCCGCTGCTGCTGATACTAAGGGCAGCTGCTTAATGTGCTCCCCCCTGTTGGACAATGGCTTCCCCGCCGTTTTTTGATGTTTTCCCCGCCTTTGGTGGAGGTTTTCCCGAAACTGGTTAATGAGTTCCCCCGAAACTGGTTAATGACTTCCCACGAAACTGGTTAATGAGTTCCCCCGCGGTTGGCTGATCTTTTCCCGGCTGTTGCTTACTCTGATCCCCGCTGCTCCTGATACTAAGGGCAGCTGCTTAATGTGCTACCGTCTGTTGGACAATGGCTTCCCCGCCGTTGGTTCATGTTTTCCCCGCCTCTGGTGGAAGTTTTCCCGAAACTGGTTAATGAGTTCCCCCGAAACTGGTTAATGAGTTCCCACGAAGTTGTTTTCCCCGCTGCTGGTTCATTTGTACCCCGCTGCTCCTGATACTAAGGGCAGCTGCTTAATGTGCTCCCTCCTGTTGGACAATGGCTTCCCCGCCGCTGGTTGATGTTTTCCCCGCCTTTGGTGGACGTTTTCCCGAAACTGGTTAATGAGTTCCCACGAAACTGGTTAATGAGTTCCCACGGAGTTGTTTTCCCCGCTGCTTGTTCATTTGTACCCCGCTGCTCCTGATACTAAGGGCAGCTGCTTAATGTGCTCCCCCCTGTTGGACAATGGCTTCCCCGCCGTTGGTGCATGTTTTCCCCGCCGTTGGTGGCAGTTTTCCCGAAACTGGTTAATGAGTTCCCACGAAACTGGTTAATGAGTTCCCCCGCGGTTGGCTGATCTTTTCCCGGCTGTTGCTTAATCTGATCCCCGCTGCTCCTGATACTAAGGGCAGCTGCTTAATGTGCTCCCCCCGGTTGGACAATGCCTTCCCCGCCGTTGGTTCATGCTTTCCCCGCCTTTGGTGGAAGTTTTCCCGAAACTGGTTAATGAGTTCCCCCGAAACTGGTTAATGAGTTCCCACGAAGCTGTTTTCCCCGCTGCTGGTTCATTTGTACCCCGCTGCTCCTGATACTAAGGGCAGCTGCTTAATGTGCTCCCCCCTGTTGGACAAAGGCTTCCCCGCCGTTGGTTGATGTTTTCCCCGCCTTTGGTGGACGTTTTCCCGAAACTGGTTAATGAGTTCCCAGGAAACTGGTTAATGAGTTCCCACGAAACTGGTTAATGAGTTCCCCCGCGGTTGGTTGATCTTTTCCCGGCTGTTGCTTAATCTGATCCCCGCCGCTCCTGATACTAAGGGCAGCTGCTTAATGTGCTCCCCCCTGTTGGACAATGGCTTCCCCGCCGTTGGTGCATGTTTTCCCCGCCTTTGGTGGACGTTTTCCCGAAACTGGTTAATGAGTTCCCACGAAACTGGTTAATGAGTTCCCACGAAACTGGTTAATGAGTTCCCCCGCGGTTGGCTGTTCTTTTCCCGGCTGTTGCTTAATCTGATCCCCGCTGCTCCTGATACTAAGGGCAGCTGCCTAATGTGCTCCCCACTGTTGGACAATGGCTTCCCCGCCGTTGGTTGATGCTTTCCCCGCCTTTGGTGGACGTTTTCCCGAAACTGGTTAATGAGTTCCCACGAAACTGGTTAATGAGTTCCCACGAAGTTGTTTTCCCCGCTGCTGGTTCATTTGTACCCCGCTGCTCCTGATACTAAGGGCAGCTGCTTAATGTGCTCCCCCCTGTTGGACAATGGCTTCCCCGCCGTTGGTGCATGTTTTCCCCGCCTTTGGTGGACGTTTTCCCGAAACTGGTTAATGAGTTCCCCCGAAACTGGTTAATGAGTTCCCACGAAACTGGTTAATGAGTTCCCACGAAGCTGTTTTCCCCGCTGCTGGTTCATTTGTACCCCGCTGCTCCTGATACTAAGGGCAGCTGCTTAATGTGCTCCCCCCTGTTGGACAATGGCTTCCCCGACGTTGGTGCATGTTTTCCCCGCCGTTGGTGGAAGTTTTCCCGAAACTGGTTAATGAGTTCCCCCGAAACTGGTTAATGAGTTCCCCCGCGGTTGGCTGATCTTTTCCCGGCTGTTGCTTAATCTGATCCCCGCTGCTCCTGATACTAAGGGCAGCTGCTTAATGTGCTCCCCCCGGTTGGACAATGCCTTCCCCGCCGTTGGTTGATGCTTTCCCCGCCTTTGGTGGAAGTTTTCCCGAAACTGGTTAATGAGTTCCCCCGAAACTGGTTAATGAGTTCCCACGAAACTGGTTAATGAGTTCCCACGAAGTTGTTTTCCCCGCTGCTGGTTCATTTGTACCCCGCTGCTCCTGATACTAAGGGCAGCTGCTTAATGTGCTCCCCCCTGTTGGACAATGGCTTCCCCGCCGTTGGTGCATGTTTTCCCCGCCTTTGGTGGAAGTTTTCCCGAAACTGGTTAATGAGTTCCCACGAAACTGGTTAATGAGTTCCCCCGCGGTTGGCTGATCTTTTCCCGGCTGTTGCTTAATCTGATCCCCGCTGCTCCTGATACTAAGGGCAGCTGCTTAATGTGCTCCCCCCTGTTGGACAATGGCTTCCCCGCCGTTGGTGCATGTTTTCCCCGCCTATGGTGGATGTTTTCCCGAAACTGGTTAATGAGTTCCCACGAAACTGGTTAATGAGTTCCCCCGCGGTTGGTTGATCTTTTCCCGGCTGTTGCTTAATCTGATCCCCGCTGCTCCTGATACTAAGGGCAGCTGCTTAATGTGCTCCCCACTGTAGGACAATGGCTTCCCCGCCGTTGGTTGATGTTTTCCCCGCCTTTGGTGGACGTTTTCCCGAAACTGGTTAATGAGTTCCCACGAAACTGGTTAATGAGTTCCCACGAAACTGGTTAATGAGTTCCCCCGCGGTTTCCTGATCTTTTCCCGGCTGTTGCTTAATCTGATCCCCGCTGCTCCTGATACTAAGGGCAGCTGCTTAATGTGCTCCCCCCTGTTGGACAATGGCTTCCCCGCCGTTGGTGCATGTTTTCCCCGCCTTTGGTGGAAGTTTTCCCGAAACTGGTTAATGAGTTCCCACGAAACTGGTTAATGAGTTCCCACGAAGTTGTTTTCCCCGCTGCTGGTTCATTTGCACCCCTCTGCTCCTGATACTAAGGGCAGCTGCTTAATGTACTTCCCCCTGTTGGACAATGGCTTCCCCGCCGTTGTTTGATGTTTTCCCCGCCTTTGGTGGAAGTTTTCCCGAAACTGGTTAATGAGTTCCCCCGAAACTGGTTAATGAGTTCCCACGAAACTTGTTAATGAGTTCCCCCGCGGTTGGTTGATCTTTTCCCGGCTGTTGCTTAATCTGATCCCCGCTGCTGCTGATACTAAGGGCAGCTGCTTAATGTGCTCCCCCCTGTTGGACAATGGCTTCCCCGCCGTTTTTTGATGTTTTCCCCGCCTTTGGTGGAGGTTTTCCCGAAACTGGTTAATGAGTTCCCCCGAAACTGGTTAATGACTTCCCACGAAACTGGTTAATGAGTTCCCCCGCGGTTGGCTGATCTTTTCCCGGCTGTTGCTTACTCTGATCCCCGCTGCTCCTGATACTAAGGGCAGCTGCTTAATGTGCTACCGTCTGTTGGACAATGGCTTCCCCGCCGTTGGTTCATGTTTTCCCCGCCTCTGGTGGAAGTTTTCCCGAAACTGGTTAATGAGTTCCCCCGAAACTGGTTAATGAGTTCCCACGAAGTTGTTTTCCCCGCTGCTGGTTCATTTGTACCCCGCTGCTCCTGATACTAAGGGCAGCTGCTTAATGTGCTCCCTCCTGTTGGACAATGGCTTCCCCGCCGCTGGTTGATGTTTTCCCCGCCTTTGGTGGACGTTTTCCCGAAACTGGTTAATGAGTTCCCACGAAACTGGTTAATGAGTTCCCACGGAGTTGTTTTCCCCGCTGCTTGTTCATTTGTACCCCGCTGCTCCTGATACTAAGGGCAGCTGCTTAATGTGCTCCCCCCTGTTGGACAATGGCTTCCCCGCCGTTGGTGCATGTTTTCCCCGCCGTTGGTGGCAGTTTTCCCGAAACTGGTTAATGAGTTCCCACGAAACTGGTTAATGAGTTCCCCCGCGGTTGGCTGATCTTTTCCCGGCTGTTGCTTAATCTGATCCCCGCTGCTCCTGATACTAAGGGCAGCTGCTTAATGTGCTCCCCCCGGTTGGACAATGCCTTCCCCGCCGTTGGTTCATGCTTTCCCCGCCTTTGGTGGAAGTTTTCCCGAAACTGGTTAATGAGTTCCCCCGAAACTGGTTAATGAGTTCCCACGAAGCTGTTTTCCCCGCTGCTGGTTCATTTGTACCCCGCTGCTCCTGATACTAAGGGCAGCTGCTTAATGTGCTCCCCCCTGTTGGACAAAGGCTTCCCCGCCGTTGGTTGATGTTTTCCCCGCCTTTGGTGGACGTTTTCCCGAAACTGGTTAATGAGTTCCCAGGAAACTGGTTAATGAGTTCCCACGAAACTGGTTAATGAGTTCCCCCGCGGTTGGTTGATCTTTTCCCGGCTGTTGCTTAATCTGATCCCCGCCGCTCCTGATACTAAGGGCAGCTGCTTAATGTGCTCCCCCCTGTTGGACAATGGCTTCCCCGCCGTTGGTGCATGTTTTCCCCGCCTTTGGTGGACGTTTTCCCGAAACTGGTTAATGAGTTCCCACGAAACTGGTTAATGAGTTCCCACGAAACTGGTTAATGAGTTCCCCCGCGGTTGGCTGTTCTTTTCCCGGCTGTTGCTTAATCTGATCCCCGCTGCTCCTGATACTAAGGGCAGCTGCCTAATGTGCTCCCCACTGTTGGACAATGGCTTCCCCGCCGTTGGTTGATGCTTTCCCCGCCTTTGGTGGACGTTTTCCCGAAACTGGTTAATGAGTTCCCACGAAACTGGTTAATGAGTTCCCACGAAGTTGTTTTCCCCGCTGCTGGTTCATTTGTACCCCGCTGCTCCTGATACTAAGGGCAGCTGCTTAATGTGCTCCCCCCTGTTGGACAATGGCTTCCCCGCCGTTGGTGCATGTTTTCCCCGCCTTTGGTGGACGTTTTCCCGAAACTGGTTAATGAGTTCCCCCGAAACTGGTTAATGAGTTCCCACGAAACTGGTTAATGAGTTCCCACGAAGCTGTTTTCCCCGCTGCTGGTTCATTTGTACCCCGCTGCTCCTGATACTAAGGGCAGCTGCTTAATGTGCTCCCCCCTGTTGGACAATGGCTTCCCCGACGTTGGTGCATGTTTTCCCCGCCGTTGGTGGAAGTTTTCCCGAAACTGGTTAATGAGTTCCCCCGAAACTGGTTAATGAGTTCCCCCGCGGTTGGCTGATCTTTTCCCGGCTGTTGCTTAATCTGATCCCCGCTGCTCCTGATACTAAGGGCAGCTGCTTAATGTGCTCCCCCCGGTTGGACAATGCCTTCCCCGCCGTTGGTTGATGCTTTCCCCGCCTTTGGTGGAAGTTTTCCCGAAACTGGTTAATGAGTTCCCCCGAAACTGGTTAATGAGTTCCCACGAAACTGGTTAATGAGTTCCCACGAAGTTGTTTTCCCCGCTGCTGGTTAATTTGTACCCCGCTGCTCCTGATACTAAGGGCAGCTGCTTAATGTGCTCCCCCCGGTTGGACAATGGCTTCCTCGCCGTTGGTTCATGCTTTCCCCGCCTTTGGTGGAGGTTTTCCCGAAACTGGTTAATGAGTTCCCACGAAACTGGTTAATGAGTTCCCAGGAAACTGGTTAATGAGTTCCCCCGCGGTTGGTTGATCTTTTCCCAGGCTGTTGCTTAATCTGATCCCCGCTGCTCCTGAGACTAAGGGCAGCTGCTTAATGTGCTCCCCACTGTTGGACAGTGGCTTCCCCGCCGTTGGTTGATGCTTTCCCCGCCTTTGGTTGATGTTTTCCCGAAACTGGTTAATGAGTTCCCACGAAACTGGTTAATGAGTTCCCCCGCGGTTTCCTGATCTTTTCCCGGCTGTTGCTTAATCTGATCCCCGCTGCTCCTGATACTAAGGGCAGCTGCTTAATGTGCTCCCCCCTGTTGGACAATGGCTTCCCCGCCGTTGTTTGATGTTTTCCCCGCCTTTGGTGGAAGTTTTCCCGAAACTGGTTAATGAGTTCCCCCGAAACTGGTTAATGAGTTCCCACGAAACTGGTTAATGAGTTCCCCCGCGGTTGGTTGATCTTTTCCCGGCTGTTGCTTAATCTGATCCCCGCTGCTGCTGATACTAAGGGCAGCTGCTTAATGTGCTCCCCCCTGTTGGACAAAGGCTTCCCCGCCGTTGTTTGATGTTTTCCCCGCCTTTGGTGGACGTTTTCCCGAAACTGGTTAATGAGTTCCCACGAATCTGGTTAATGAGTTCCCCCGCGGTTGGCTGATCTTTTCCCGGCTGTTGCTTAATCTGTTCCCCGCTGCTCCTGATACTAAGGGCAGCTGCTTAATGTGCTCCCCCCTGTTGGACAATGGCTTCCCCGCCGTTGGTGCATGTTTTCCCCGCCTTTGGTGGAAGTTTTCCCGAAACTGGTTAATGAGTTCCCACGAAACTGGTTAATGAGTTCCCACGAAGTTGTTTTCCCCGCTGCTGGTTCATTTGTACCCCGCTGCTCCTGATACTAAGGGCAGCTGCTTAATGTGCTCCCTCCTGTTGGACAATGGCTTCCCCGCCGCTGGTTGATGTTTTCCCCGCCTTTGGTGGACGTTTTCCCGAAACTGGTTAATGAGTTCCCACGAAACTGGTTAATGAGTTCCCACGGAGTTGTTTTCCCCGCTGCTTGTTCATTTGTACCCCGCTGCTCCTGATACTAAGGGCAGCTGCTTAATGTGCTCCCCCCTGTTGGACAATGGCTTCCCCGCCGTTGGTGCATGTTTTCCCCGCCGTTGGTGGCAGTTTTCCCGAAACTGGTTAATGAGTTCCCACGAAACTGGTTAATGAGTTCCCCCGCGGTTGGCTGATCTTTTCCCGGCTGTTGCTTAATCTGATCCCCGCTGCTCCTGATACTAAGGGCAGCTGCTTAATGTGCTCCCCCCGGTTGGACAATGCCTTCCCCGCCGTTGGTTCATGCTTTCCCCGCCTTTGGTGGAAGTTTTCCCGAAACTGGTTAATGAGTTCCCCCGAAACTGGTTAATGAGTTCCCACGAAGCTGTTTTCCCCGCTGCTGGTTCATTTGTACCCCGCTGCTCCTGATACTAAGGGCAGCTGCTTAATGTGCTCCCCCCTGTTGGACAAAGGCTTCCCCGCCGTTGGTTGATGTTTTCCCCGCCTTTGGTGGACGTTTTCCCGAAACTGGTTAATGAGTTCCCAGGAAACTGGTTAATGAGTTCCCACGAAACTGGTTAATGAGTTCCCCCGCGGTTGGTTGATCTTTTCCCGGCTGTTGCTTAATCTGATCCCCGCCGCTCCTGATACTAAGGGCAGCTGCTTAATGTGCTCCCCCCTGTTGGACAATGGCTTCCCCGCCGTTGGTGCATGTTTTCCCCGCCTTTGGTGGACGTTTTCCCGAAACTGGTTAATGAGTTCCCACGAAACTGGTTAATGAGTTCCCACGAAACTGGTTAATGAGTTCCCCCGCGGTTGGCTGTTCTTTTCCCGGCTGTTGCTTAATCTGATCCCCGCTGCTCCTGATACTAAGGGCAGCTGCCTAATGTGCTCCCCACTGTTGGACAATGGCTTCCCCGCCGTTGGTTGATGCTTTCCCCGCCTTTGGTGGACGTTTTCCCGAAACTGGTTAATGAGTTCCCACGAAACTGGTTAATGAGTTCCCACGAAGTTGTTTTCCCCGCTGCTGGTTCATTTGTACCCCGCTGCTCCTGATACTAAGGGCAGCTGCTTAATGTGCTCCCCCCTGTTGGACAATGGCTTCCCCGCCGTTGGTGCATGTTTTCCCCGCCTTTGGTGGACGTTTTCCCGAAACTGGTTAATGAGTTCCCCCGAAACTGGTTAATGAGTTCCCACGAAACTGGTTAATGAGTTCCCACGAAGCTGTTTTCCCCGCTGCTGGTTCATTTGTACCCCGCTGCTCCTGATACTAAGGGCAGCTGCTTAATGTGCTCCCCCCTGTTGGACAATGGCTTCCCCGACGTTGGTGCATGTTTTCCCCGCCGTTGGTGGAAGTTTTCCCGAAACTGGTTAATGAGTTCCCCCGAAACTGGTTAATGAGTTCCCCCGCGGTTGGCTGATCTTTTCCCGGCTGTTGCTTAATCTGATCCCCGCTGCTCCTGATACTAAGGGCAGCTGCTTAATGTGCTCCCCCCGGTTGGACAATGCCTTCCCCGCCGTTGGTTGATGCTTTCCCCGCCTTTGGTGGAAGTTTTCCCGAAACTGGTTAATGAGTTCCCCCGAAACTGGTTAATGAGTTCCCACGAAACTGGTTAATGAGTTCCCACGAAGTTGTTTTCCCCGCTGCTGGTTAATTTGTACCCCGCTGCTCCTGATACTAAGGGCAGCTGCTTAATGTGCTCCCCCCGGTTGGACAATGGCTTCCTCGCCGTTGGTTCATGCTTTCCCCGCCTTTGGTGGAGGTTTTCCCGAAACTGGTTAATGAGTTCCCACGAAACTGGTTAATGAGTTCCCAGGAAACTGGTTAATGAGTTCCCCCGCGGTTGGTTGATCTTTTCCCAGGCTGTTGCTTAATCTGATCCCCGCTGCTCCTGAGACTAAGGGCAGCTGCTTAATGTGCTCCCCACTGTTGGACAGTGGCTTCCCCGCCGTTGGTTGATGCTTTCCCCGCCTTTGGTTGATGTTTTCCCGAAACTGGTTAATGAGTTCCCACGAAACTGGTTAATGAGTTCCCCCGCGGTTTCCTGATCTTTTCCCGGCTGTTGCTTAATCTGATCCCCGCTGCTCCTGATACTAAGGGCAGCTGCTTAATGTGCTCCCCCCTGTTGGACAATGGCTTCCCCGCCGTTGTTTGATGTTTTCCCCGCCTTTGGTGGAAGTTTTCCCGAAACTGGTTAATGAGTTCCCCCGAAACTGGTTAATGAGTTCCCACGAAACTGGTTAATGAGTTCCCCCGCGGTTGGTTGATCTTTTCCCGGCTGTTGCTTAATCTGATCCCCGCTGCTGCTGATACTAAGGGCAGCTGCTTAATGTGCTCCCCCCTGTTGGACAAAGGCTTCCCCGCCGTTGTTTGATGTTTTCCCCGCCTTTGGTGGACGTTTTCCCGAAACTGGTTAATGAGTTCCCACGAATCTGGTTAATGAGTTCCCCCGCGGTTGGCTGATCTTTTCCCGGCTGTTGCTTAATCTGTTCCCCGCTGCTCCTGATACTAAGGGCAGCTGCTTAATGTGCTCCCCCCTGTTGGACAATGGCTTCCCCGCCGTTGGTGCATGTTTTCCCCGCCTTTGGTGGAAGTTTTCCCGAAACTGGTTAATGAGTTCCCACGAAACTGGTTAATGAGTTCCCCCGCGGTTGGCTGATCTTTTCCCGGCTGTTGCTTAATCTGATCCCCGCTGCTCCTGATACTAAGGGCAGCTGCTTAATGTGCTCCCCCCTGTTGGACAATGGCTTCCCCGCCGTTGGTGCATGTTTTCCCCGCCTTTGGTGGATGTTTTCCCGAAACTGGTTAATGAGTTCCCACGAAACTGGTTAATGAGTTCCCCCGCGGTTGGTTGATCTTTTCCCGGCTGTTGCTTAATCTGATCCCCGCTGCTCCTGATACTAAGGGCAGCTGCTTCATGTGCTCCCCCCTGTTGGACAGTGGCTTCCCCGCCGTTGGTGCATGTTTTCCCCGCCTTTGGTGGACGTTTTCCCGAAACTGGTTAATGAGTTCCCACGAAACTGGTTAATGAGTTCCCACGAAACTGGTTAATGAGTTCCCCCGCGGTTTCCTGATCTTTTCCCGGCTGTTGCTTAATCTGATCCCCGCTGCTCCTGATACTAAGGGCAGCTGCTTAATGTGCTCCCCCCTGTTGGACAATGGCTTCCCCGCCGTTGGTGCATGTTTTCCCCGCCTTTGGTGGAAGTTTTCCCGAAACTGGTTAATGAGTTCCCACGAAACTGGTTAATGAGTTCCCACGAAGTTGTTTTCCCCGCTGCTGGTTCATTTGCACCCCTCTGCTCCTGATACTAAGGGCAGCTGCTTAATGTACTTCCCCCTGTTGGACAATGGCTTCCCCGCCGTTGTTTGATGTTTTCCCCGCCTTTGGTGGAAGTTTTCCCGAAACTGGTTAATGAGTTCCCCCGAAACTGGTTAATGAGTTCCCACGAAACTTGTTAATGAGTTCCCCCGCGGTTGGTTGATCTTTTCCCGGCTGTTGCTTAATCTGATCCCCGCTGCTGCTGATACTAAGGGCAGCTGCTTAATGTGCTCCCCCCTGTTGGACAATGGCTTCCCCGCCGTTTTTTGATGTTTTCCCCGCCTTTGGTGGAGGTTTTCCCGAAACTGGTTAATGAGTTCCCCCGAAACTGGTTAATGACTTCCCACGAAACTGGTTAATGAGTTCCCCCGCGGTTGGCTGATCTTTTCCCGGCTGTTGCTTACTCTGATCCCCGCTGCTCCTGATACTAAGGGCAGCTGCTTAATGTGCTACCGTCTGTTGGACAATGGCTTCCCCGCCGTTGGTTCATGTTTTCCCCGCCTCTGGTGGAAGTTTTCCCGAAACTGGTTAATGAGTTCCCCCGAAACTGGTTAATGAGTTCCCACGAAGTTGTTTTCCCCGCTGCTGGTTCATTTGTACCCCGCTGCTCCTGATACTAAGGGCAGCTGCTTAATGTGCTCCCTCCTGTTGGACAATGGCTTCCCCGCCGCTGGTTGATGTTTTCCCCGCCTTTGGTGGACGTTTTCCCGAAACTGGTTAATGAGTTCCCACGAAACTGGTTAATGAGTTCCCACGGAGTTGTTTTCCCCGCTGCTTGTTCATTTGTACCCCGCTGCTCCTGATACTAAGGGCAGCTGCTTAATGTGCTCCCCCCTGTTGGACAATGGCTTCCCCGCCGTTGGTGCATGTTTTCCCCGCCGTTGGTGGCAGTTTTCCCGAAACTGGTTAATGAGTTCCCACGAAACTGGTTAATGAGTTCCCCCGCGGTTGGCTGATCTTTTCCCGGCTGTTGCTTAATCTGATCCCCGCTGCTCCTGATACTAAGGGCAGCTGCTTAATGTGCTCCCCCCGGTTGGACAATGCCTTCCCCGCCGTTGGTTCATGCTTTCCCCGCCTTTGGTGGAAGTTTTCCCGAAACTGGTTAATGAGTTCCCCCGAAACTGGTTAATGAGTTCCCACGAAGCTGTTTTCCCCGCTGCTGGTTCATTTGTACCCCGCTGCTCCTGATACTAAGGGCAGCTGCTTAATGTGCTCCCCCCTGTTGGACAAAGGCTTCCCCGCCGTTGGTTGATGTTTTCCCCGCCTTTGGTGGACGTTTTCCCGAAACTGGTTAATGAGTTCCCAGGAAACTGGTTAATGAGTTCCCACGAAACTGGTTAATGAGTTCCCCCGCGGTTGGTTGATCTTTTCCCGGCTGTTGCTTAATCTGATCCCCGCCGCTCCTGATACTAAGGGCAGCTGCTTAATGTGCTCCCCCCTGTTGGACAATGGCTTCCCCGCCGTTGGTGCATGTTTTCCCCGCCTTTGGTGGACGTTTTCCCGAAACTGGTTAATGAGTTCCCACGAAACTGGTTAATGAGTTCCCACGAAACTGGTTAATGAGTTCCCCCGCGGTTGGCTGTTCTTTTCCCGGCTGTTGCTTAATCTGATCCCCGCTGCTCCTGATACTAAGGGCAGCTGCCTAATGTGCTCCCCACTGTTGGACAATGGCTTCCCCGCCGTTGGTTGATGCTTTCCCCGCCTTTGGTGGACGTTTTCCCGAAACTGGTTAATGAGTTCCCACGAAACTGGTTAATGAGTTCCCACGAAGTTGTTTTCCCCGCTGCTGGTTCATTTGTACCCCGCTGCTCCTGATACTAAGGGCAGCTGCTTAATGTGCTCCCCCCTGTTGGACAATGGCTTCCCCGCCGTTGGTGCATGTTTTCCCCGCCTTTGGTGGACGTTTTCCCGAAACTGGTTAATGAGTTCCCCCGAAACTGGTTAATGAGTTCCCACGAAACTGGTTAATGAGTTCCCACGAAGCTGTTTTCCCCGCTGCTGGTTCATTTGTACCCCGCTGCTCCTGATACTAAGGGCAGCTGCTTAATGTGCTCCCCCCTGTTGGACAATGGCTTCCCCGACGTTGGTGCATGTTTTCCCCGCCGTTGGTGGAAGTTTTCCCGAAACTGGTTAATGAGTTCCCCCGAAACTGGTTAATGAGTTCCCCCGCGGTTGGCTGATCTTTTCCCGGCTGTTGCTTAATCTGATCCCCGCTGCTCCTGATACTAAGGGCAGCTGCTTAATGTGCTCCCCCCGGTTGGACAATGCCTTCCCCGCCGTTGGTTGATGTTTTCCCCGCCTTTGGTGGAAGTTTTCCCGAAACTGGTTAATGAGTTCCCCCGAAACTGGTTAATGAGTTCCCACGAAACTGGTTAATGAGTTCCCACGAAGTTGTTTTCCCCGCTGCTGGTTCATTTGTACCCCGCTGCTCCTGATACTAAGGGCAGCTGCTTAATGTGCTCCCCCCTGTTGGACAATGGCTTCCCCGCCGTTGGTGCATGTTTTCCCCGCCTTTGGTGGAAGTTTTCCCGAAACTGGTTAATGAGTTCCCACGAAACTGGTTAATGAGTTCCCCCGCGGTTGGCTGATCTTTTCCCGGCTGTTGCTTAATCTGATCCCCGCTGCTCCTGATACTAAGGGCAGCTGCTTAATGTGCTCCCCCCTGTTGGACAATGGCTTCCCCGCCGTTGGTGCATGTTTTCCCCGCCTATGGTGGATGTTTTCCCGAAACTGGTTAATGAGTTCCCACGAAACTGGTTAATGAGTTCCCCCGCGGTTGGTTGATCTTTTCCCGGCTGTTGCTTAATCTGATCCCCGCTGCTCCTGATACTAAGGGCAGCTGCTTAATGTGCTCCCCACTGTAGGACAATGGCTTCCCCGCCGTTGGTTGATGTTTTCCCCGCCTTTGGTGGACGTTTTCCCGAAACTGGTTAATGAGTTCCCACGAAACTGGTTAATGAGTTCCCACGAAACTGGTTAATGAGTTCCCCCGCGGTTTCCTGATCTTTTCCCGGCTGTTGCTTAATCTGATCCCCGCTGCTCCTGATACTAAGGGCAGCTGCTTAATGTGCTCCCCCCTGTTGGACAATGGCTTCCCCGCCGTTGGTGCATGTTTTCCCCGCCTTTGGTGGAAGTTTTCCCGAAACTGGTTAATGAGTTCCCACGAAACTGGTTAATGAGTTCCCACGAAGTTGTTTTCCCCGCTGCTGGTTCATTTGCACCCCTCTGCTCCTGATACTAAGGGCAGCTGCTTAATGTACTTCCCCCTGTTGGACAATGGCTTCCCCGCCGTTGTTTGATGTTTTCCCCGCCTTTGGTGGAAGTTTTCCCGAAACTGGTTAATGAGTTCCCCCGAAACTGGTTAATGAGTTCCCACGAAACTTGTTAATGAGTTCCCCCGCGGTTGGTTGATCTTTTCCCGGCTGTTGCTTAATCTGATCCCCGCTGCTGCTGATACTAAGGGCAGCTGCTTAATGTGCTCCCCCCTGTTGGACAATGGCTTCCCCGCCGTTTTTTGATGTTTTCCCCGCCTTTGGTGGAGGTTTTCCCGAAACTGGTTAATGAGTTCCCCCGAAACTGGTTAATGACTTCCCACGAAACTGGTTAATGAGTTCCCCCGCGGTTGGCTGATCTTTTCCCGGCTGTTGCTTACTCTGATCCCCGCTGCTCCTGATACTAAGGGCAGCTGCTTAATGTGCTACCGTCTGTTGGACAATGGCTTCCCCGCCGTTGGTTCATGTTTTCCCCGCCTCTGGTGGAAGTTTTCCCGAAACTGGTTAATGAGTTCCCCCGAAACTGGTTAATGAGTTCCCACGAAGTTGTTTTCCCCGCTGCTGGTTCATTTGTACCCCGCTGCTCCTGATACTAAGGGCAGCTGCTTAATGTGCTCCCTCCTGTTGGACAATGGCTTCCCCGCCGCTGGTTGATGTTTTCCCCGCCTTTGGTGGACGTTTTCCCGAAACTGGTTAATGAGTTCCCACGAAACTGGTTAATGAGTTCCCACGGAGTTGTTTTCCCCGCTGCTTGTTCATTTGTACCCCGCTGCTCCTGATACTAAGGGCAGCTGCTTAATGTGCTCCCCCCTGTTGGACAATGGCTTCCCCGCCGTTGGTGCATGTTTTCCCCGCCGTTGGTGGCAGTTTTCCCGAAACTGGTTAATGAGTTCCCACGAAACTGGTTAATGAGTTCCCCCGCGGTTGGCTGATCTTTTCCCGGCTGTTGCTTAATCTGATCCCCGCTGCTCCTGATACTAAGGGCAGCTGCTTAATGTGCTCCCCCCGGTTGGACAATGCCTTCCCCGCCGTTGGTTCATGCTTTCCCCGCCTTTGGTGGAAGTTTTCCCGAAACTGGTTAATGAGTTCCCCCGAAACTGGTTAATGAGTTCCCACGAAGCTGTTTTCCCCGCTGCTGGTTCATTTGTACCCCGCTGCTCCTGATACTAAGGGCAGCTGCTTAATGTGCTCCCCCCTGTTGGACAAAGGCTTCCCCGCCGTTGGTTGATGTTTTCCCCGCCTTTGGTGGACGTTTTCCCGAAACTGGTTAATGAGTTCCCAGGAAACTGGTTAATGAGTTCCCACGAAACTGGTTAATGAGTTCCCCCGCGGTTGGTTGATCTTTTCCCGGCTGTTGCTTAATCTGATCCCCGCCGCTCCTGATACTAAGGGCAGCTGCTTAATGTGCTCCCCCCTGTTGGACAATGGCTTCCCCGCCGTTGGTGCATGTTTTCCCCGCCTTTGGTGGACGTTTTCCCGAAACTGGTTAATGAGTTCCCACGAAACTGGTTAATGAGTTCCCACGAAACTGGTTAATGAGTTCCCCCGCGGTTGGCTGTTCTTTTCCCGGCTGTTGCTTAATCTGATCCCCGCTGCTCCTGATACTAAGGGCAGCTGCCTAATGTGCTCCCCACTGTTGGACAATGGCTTCCCCGCCGTTGGTTGATGCTTTCCCCGCCTTTGGTGGACGTTTTCCCGAAACTGGTTAATGAGTTCCCACGAAACTGGTTAATGAGTTCCCACGAAGTTGTTTTCCCCGCTGCTGGTTCATTTGTACCCCGCTGCTCCTGATACTAAGGGCAGCTGCTTAATGTGCTCCCCCCTGTTGGACAATGGCTTCCCCGCCGTTGGTGCATGTTTTCCCCGCCTTTGGTGGACGTTTTCCCGAAACTGGTTAATGAGTTCCCCCGAAACTGGTTAATGAGTTCCCACGAAACTGGTTAATGAGTTCCCACGAAGCTGTTTTCCCCGCTGCTGGTTCATTTGTACCCCGCTGCTCCTGATACTAAGGGCAGCTGCTTAATGTGCTCCCCCCTGTTGGACAATGGCTTCCCCGACGTTGGTGCATGTTTTCCCCGCCGTTGGTGGAAGTTTTCCCGAAACTGGTTAATGAGTTCCCCCGAAACTGGTTAATGAGTTCCCCCGCGGTTGGCTGATCTTTTCCCGGCTGTTGCTTAATCTGATCCCCGCTGCTCCTGATACTAAGGGCAGCTGCTTAATGTGCTCCCCCCGGTTGGACAATGCCTTCCCCGCCGTTGGTTGATGCTTTCCCCGCCTTTGGTGGAAGTTTTCCCGAAACTGGTTAATGAGTTCCCCCGAAACTGGTTAATGAGTTCCCACGAAACTGGTTAATGAGTTCCCACGAAGTTGTTTTCCCCGCTGCTGGTTAATTTGTACCCCGCTGCTCCTGATACTAAGGGCAGCTGCTTAATGTGCTCCCCCCGGTTGGACAATGGCTTCCTCGCCGTTGGTTCATGCTTTCCCCGCCTTTGGTGGAGGTTTTCCCGAAACTGGTTAATGAGTTCCCACGAAACTGGTTAATGAGTTCCCAGGAAACTGGTTAATGAGTTCCCCCGCGGTTGGTTGATCTTTTCCCAGGCTGTTGCTTAATCTGATCCCCGCTGCTCCTGAGACTAAGGGGAGCTGCTTAATGTGCTCCCCACTGTTGGACAGTGGCTTCCCCGCCGTTGGTTGATGCTTTCCCCGCCTTTGGTTGATGTTTTCCCGAAACTGGTTAATGAGTTCCCACGAAACTGGTTAATGAGTTCCCCCGCGGTTTCCTGATCTTTTCCCGGCTGTTGCTTAATCTGATCCCCGCTGCTCCTGATACTAAGGGCAGCTGCTTAATGTGCTCCCCCCTGTTGGACAATGGCTTCCCCGCCGTTGTTTGATGTTTTCCCCGCCTTTGGTGGAAGTTTTCCCGAAACTGGTTAATGAGTTCCCCCGAAACTGGTTAATGAGTTCCCACGAAACTGGTTAATGAGTTCCCCCGCGGTTGGTTGATCTTTTCCCGGCTGTTGCTTAATCTGATCCCCGCTGCTGCTGATACTAAGGGCAGCTGCTTAATGTGCTCCCCCCTGTTGGACAAAGGCTTCCCCGCCGTTGTTTGATGTTTTCCCCGCCTTTGGTGGACGTTTTCCCGAAACTGGTTAATGAGTTCCCACGAATCTGGTTAATGAGTTCCCCCGCGGTTGGCTGATCTTTTCCCGGCTGTTGCTTAATCTGTTCCCCGCTGCTCCTGATACTAAGGGCAGCTGCTTAATGTGCTCCCCCCTGTTGGACAATGGCTTCCCCGCCGTTGGTGCATGTTTTCCCCGCCTTTGGTGGAAGTTTTCCCGAAACTGGTTAATGAGTTCCCACGAAACTGGTTAATGAGTTCCCCCGCGGTTGGCTGATCTTTTCCCGGCTGTTGCTTAATCTGATCCCCGCTGCTCCTGATACTAAGGGCAGCTGCTTAATGTGCTCCCCCCTGTTGGACAATGGCTTCCCCGCCGTTGGTGCATGTTTTCCCCGCCTTTGGTGGATGTTTTCCCGAAACTGGTAATGAGTTCCCACGAAACTGGTTAATGAGTTCCCCCGCGGTTGGTTGATCTTTTCCCGGCTGTTGCTTAATCTGATCCCCGCTGCTCCTGATACTAAGGGCAGCTGCTTCATGTGCTCCCCCCTGTTGGACAGTGGCTTCCCCGCCGTTGGTGCATGTTTTCCCCGCCTTTGGTGGACGTTTTCCCGAAACTGGTTAATGAGTTCCCACGAAACTGGTTAATGAGTTCCCACGAAACTGGTTAATGAGTTCCCCCGCGGTTTCCTGATCTTTTCCCGGCTGTTGCTTAATCTGATCCCCGCTGCTCCTGATACTAAGGGCAGCTGCTTAATGTGCTCCCCCCTGTTGGACAATGGCTTCCCCGCCGTTGGTGCATGTTTTCCCCGCCTTTGGTGGAAGTTTTCCCGAAACTGGTTAATGAGTTCCCACGAAACTGGTTAATGAGTTCCCACGAAGTTGTTTTCCCCGCTGCTGGTTCATTTGCACCCCTCTGCTCCTGATACTAAGGGCAGCTGCTTAATGTACTTCCCCCTGTTGGACAATGGCTTCCCCGCCGTTGTTTGATGTTTTCCCCGCCTTTGGTGGAAGTTTTCCCGAAACTGGTTAATGAGTTCCCCCGAAACTGGTTAATGAGTTCCCACGAAACTTGTTAATGAGTTCCCCCGCGGTTGGTTGATCTTTTCCCGGCTGTTGCTTAATCTGATCCCCGCTGCTGCTGATACTAAGGGCAGCTGCTTAATGTGCTCCCCCCTGTTGGACAATGGCTTCCCCGCCGTTTTTTGATGTTTTCCCCGCCTTTGGTGGAGGTTTTCCCGAAACTGGTTAATGAGTTCCCCCGAAACTGGTTAATGACTTCCCACGAAACTGGTTAATGAGTTCCCCCGCGGTTGGCTGATCTTTTCCCGGCTGTTGCTTACTCTGATCCCCGCTGCTCCTGATACTAAGGGCAGCTGCTTAATGTGCTACCGTCTGTTGGACAATGGCTTCCCCGCCGTTGGTTCATGTTTTCCCCGCCTCTGGTGGAAGTTTTCCCGAAACTGGTTAATGAGTTCCCCCGAAACTGGTTAATGAGTTCCCACGAAGTTGTTTTCCCCGCTGCTGGTTCATTTGTACCCCGCTGCTCCTGATACTAAGGGCAGCTGCTTAATGTGCTCCCTCCTGTTGGACAATGGCTTCCCCGCCGCTGGTTGATGTTTTCCCCGCCTTTGGTGGACGTTTTCCCGAAACTGGTTAATGAGTTCCCACGAAACTGGTTAATGAGTTCCCACGGAGTTGTTTTCCCCGCTGCTTGTTCATTTGTACCCCGCTGCTCCTGATACTAAGGGCAGCTGCTTAATGTGCTCCCCCCTGTTGGACAATGGCTTCCCCGCCGTTGGTGCATGTTTTCCCCGCCGTTGGTGGCAGTTTTCCCGAAACTGGTTAATGAGTTCCCACGAAACTGGTTAATGAGTTCCCCCGCGGTTGGCTGATCTTTTCCCGGCTGTTGCTTAATCTGATCCCCGCTGCTCCTGATACTAAGGGCAGCTGCTTAATGTGCTCCCCCCGGTTGGACAATGCCTTCCCCGCCGTTGGTTCATGCTTTCCCCGCCTTTGGTGGAAGTTTTCCCGAAACTGGTTAATGAGTTCCCCCGAAACTGGTTAATGAGTTCCCACGAAGCTGTTTTCCCCGCTGCTGGTTCATTTGTACCCCGCTGCTCCTGATACTAAGGGCAGCTGCTTAATGTGCTCCCCCCTGTTGGACAAAGGCTTCCCCGCCGTTGGTTGATGTTTTCCCCGCCTTTGGTGGACGTTTTCCCGAAACTGGTTAATGAGTTCCCAGGAAACTGGTTAATGAGTTCCCACGAAACTGGTTAATGAGTTCCCCCGCGGTTGGTTGATCTTTTCCCGGCTGTTGCTTAATCTGATCCCCGCCGCTCCTGATACTAAGGGCAGCTGCTTAATGTGCTCCCCCCTGTTGGACAATGGCTTCCCCGCCGTTGGTGCATGTTTTCCCCGCCTTTGGTGGACGTTTTCCCGAAACTGGTTAATGAGTTCCCACGAAACTGGTTAATGAGTTCCCACGAAACTGGTTAATGAGTTCCCCCGCGGTTGGCTGTTCTTTTCCCGGCTGTTGCTTAATCTGATCCCCGCTGCTCCTGATACTAAGGGCAGCTGCCTAATGTGCTCCCCACTGTTGGACAATGGCTTCCCCGCCGTTGGTTGATGCTTTCCCCGCCTTTGGTGGACGTTTTCCCGAAACTGGTTAATGAGTTCCCACGAAACTGGTTAATGAGTTCCCACGAAGTTGTTTTCCCCGCTGCTGGTTCATTTGTACCCCGCTGCTCCTGATACTAAGGGCAGCTGCTTAATGTGCTCCCCCCTGTTGGACAATGGCTTCCCCGCCGTTGGTGCATGTTTTCCCCGCCTTTGGTGGACGTTTTCCCGAAACTGGTTAATGAGTTCCCCCGAAACTGGTTAATGAGTTCCCACGAAACTGGTTAATGAGTTCCCACGAAGCTGTTTTCCCCGCTGCTGGTTCATTTGTACCCCGCTGCTCCTGATACTAAGGGCAGCTGCTTAATGTGCTCCCCCCTGTTGGACAATGGCTTCCCCGACGTTGGTGCATGTTTTCCCCGCCGTTGGTGGAAGTTTTCCCGAAACTGGTTAATGAGTTCCCCCGAAACTGGTTAATGAGTTCCCCCGCGGTTGGCTGATCTTTTCCCGGCTGTTGCTTAATCTGATCCCCGCTGCTCCTGATACTAAGGGCAGCTGCTTAATGTGCTCCCCCCGGTTGGACAATGCCTTCCCCGCCGTTGGTTGATGCTTTCCCCGCCTTTGGTGGAAGTTTTCCCGAAACTGGTTAATGAGTTCCCCCGAAACTGGTTAATGAGTTCCCACGAAACTGGTTAATGAGTTCCCACGAAGTTGTTTTCCCCGCTGCTGGTTCATTTGTACCCCGCTGCTCCTGATACTAAGGGCAGCTGCTTAATGTGCTCCCCCCTGTTGGACAATGGCTTCCCCGCCGTTGGTGCATGTTTTCCCCGCCTTTGGTGGAAGTTTTCCCGAAACTGGTTAATGAGTTCCCACGAAACTGGTTAATGAGTTCCCCCGCGGTTGGCTGATCTTTTCCCGGCTGTTGCTTAATCTGATCCCCGCTGCTCCTGATACTAAGGGCAGCTGCTTAATGTGCTCCCCCCTGTTGGACAATGGCTTCCCCGCCGTTGGTGCATGTTTTCCCCGCCTATGGTGGATGTTTTCCCGAAACTGGTTAATGAGTTCCCACGAAACTGGTTAATGAGTTCCCCCGCGGTTGGTTGATCTTTTCCCGGCTGTTGCTTAATCTGATCCCCGCTGCTCCTGATACTAAGGGCAGCTGCTTAATGTGCTCCCCACTGTAGGACAATGGCTTCCCCGCCGTTGGTTGATGTTTTCCCCGCCTTTGGTGGACGTTTTCCCGAAACTGGTTAATGAGTTCCCACGAAACTGGTTAATGAGTTCCCACGAAACTGGTTAATGAGTTCCCCCGCGGTTTCCTGATCTTTTCCCGGCTGTTGCTTAATCTGATCCCCGCTGCTCCTGATACTAAGGGCAGCTGCTTAATGTGCTCCCCCCTGTTGGACAATGGCTTCCCCGCCGTTGGTGCATGTTTTCCCCGCCTTTGGTGGAAGTTTTCCCGAAACTGGTTAATGAGTTCCCACGAAACTGGTTAATGAGTTCCCACGAAGTTGTTTTCCCCGCTGCTGGTTCATTTGCACCCCTCTGCTCCTGATACTAAGGGCAGCTGCTTAATGTACTTCCCCCTGTTGGACAATGGCTTCCCCGCCGTTGTTTGATGTTTTCCCCGCCTTTGGTGGAAGTTTTCCCGAAACTGGTTAATGAGTTCCCCCGAAACTGGTTAATGAGTTCCCACGAAACTTGTTAATGAGTTCCCCCGCGGTTGGTTGATCTTTTCCCGGCTGTTGCTTAATCTGATCCCCGCTGCTGCTGATACTAAGGGCAGCTGCTTAATGTGCTCCCCCCTGTTGGACAATGGCTTCCCCGCCGTTTTTTGATGTTTTCCCCGCCTTTGGTGGAGGTTTTCCCGAAACTGGTTAATGAGTTCCCCCGAAACTGGTTAATGACTTCCCACGAAACTGGTTAATGAGTTCCCCCGCGGTTGGCTGATCTTTTCCCGGCTGTTGCTTACTCTGATCCCCGCTGCTCCTGATACTAAGGGCAGCTGCTTAATGTGCTACCGTCTGTTGGACAATGGCTTCCCCGCCGTTGGTTCATGTTTTCCCCGCCTCTGGTGGAAGTTTTCCCGAAACTGGTTAATGAGTTCCCCCGAAACTGGTTAATGAGTTCCCACGAAGTTGTTTTCCCCGCTGCTGGTTCATTTGTACCCCGCTGCTCCTGATACTAAGGGCAGCTGCTTAATGTGCTCCCTCCTGTTGGACAATGGCTTCCCCGCCGCTGGTTGATGTTTTCCCCGCCTTTGGTGGACGTTTTCCCGAAACTGGTTAATGAGTTCCCACGAAACTGGTTAATGAGTTCCCACGGAGTTGTTTTCCCCGCTGCTTGTTCATTTGTACCCCGCTGCTCCTGATACTAAGGGCAGCTGCTTAATGTGCTCCCCCCTGTTGGACAATGGCTTCCCCGCCGTTGGTGCATGTTTTCCCCGCCGTTGG
>NW_027590327.1:452500-454493 GCF_964213995.1 Mustelus asterias | reverse complement strand
CCTAATAACACCCTAACCCAACCCTAACCCTAACCCTAACCCAAACCCTGATCCTAACCCTAACCCTAACCCTAACCCTAACCCTAACCAACCCTAACCCTAACCCTAACCCTAACCCTAACCCTAACCCTAACCCTAACCCTAACCCTAACCCTAACCCTAACCCTAACCCTAACCCTAACCCTAACCCTAACCCTAACCCTAACCCTACCCTAACCCTAACCCTAACCCTAACCCTAACCCTAACCCTAACCCTAACCCTAACCCTAACCCTAACCCTAACCCTAACCCTAACCCTAACCCTAACCCTAACCCTAACCCTAACCCTAACCCTAACCCTAACCCTAACCCTAACCCTAACCCTAACCCTAACCCTAACCCTAACCCTAACCCTAACCCTAACCCTAACCCTAACCCTAACCCTAACCCTAACCCTAACCCTAACCCTAACCCTAACCCTAACCCTAACCCTAACCCTAACCCTAACCCTAACCCTAACCCTAACCCTAACCCTAACCCTAACCCTAACCCTAACCCTAACCCTAACCCTAACCCTAACCCTAACCCTAACCCTAACCCTAACCCTAACCCTAACCCTAACCCTAACCCTAACCCTAACCCTAACCCTAACCCTAACCCTAACCCTAACCCTAACCCTAACCCTAACCCTAACCCTAACCCTAACCCTAACCCTAACCCTAACCCTAACCCTAACCCTAACCCTAACCCTAACCCTAACCCTAACCCTAACCCTAACCTAACCCTAACCCTAACCCTAACCCTAACCCTAACCCTAACCCTAACCCTAACCCTAACCCTAACCCTAACCCTAACCCTACCCTAACCCTAACCTAACCCTAACCCTAACCCTAACCCTAACCCTAACCCTAACCCTAACCCTAACCCTAACCCTAACCCTAACCCTAACCCTAACCCTAACCCTAACCCTAACCCTAACCCCTAACCCTAACCCTAACCCTAACCCTAACCCTAACCCGAACCCTAACCCTAACCCTAACCCTAACCCTAACCCTAACCCTAACCCTAACCCTAACCCTAACCCTAACCCTAACCCTAACCCTAACCCTAACCCTAACCCTAACCCTAACCCTAACCCTAACCCTAACCCTAACCCTAACCCTAACCCTAACCCTAACCCTAACCCTAACCCTAACCCTAACCCTAACCCTAACCCTAACCCTAACCCTAACCCTAACCCTAACCCTAACCCTAACCCTAACCCTAACCCTAACCCTAACCCTAACCCTAACCCTAACCCTAACCCTAACCCTAACCCTAACCCTAACCCTAACCCTAACCCTAACCCTAACCCTAACCCTAACCCTAACCCTAACCCTAACCCTAACCCTAACCCTAACCCTAACCCTAACCCTAACCCTAACCCTAACCCTAACCCTAACCCTAACCCTAACCCTAACCCTAACCCTAACCCTAACCCTAACCCTAACCCTAACCCTAACCCTAACCCTAACCCTAACCCTAACCCTAACCCTAACCCTAACCCCTAACCCTAACCCTAACCCTAACCCTAACCCTAACCCTAACCCTAACCCTAACCCTAACCCTAACCCTAACCCTAACCCTAACCCTAACCCTAACCCTAACCCTAACCCTAACCCTAACCCTAACCCTAACCCTAACCCTAACCCTAACCCTAACCCTAACCCTAACCCTTACCCTAACCCTAACCCTAACCCTAACCCTAACCCAACCCTAACCCTAACCCTAACCCTAACCCTAACCCTAACCCTAACCCTAACCCTAACCCTAACCCTAACCCTAACCCTAACCCTAACCCTAACCCTAACCCTAACCCTAACCCTAACCCTAACCCTAACCCTAACCCTAACCCTAACCCTAACCCTAACCCTAACCCTAACCCTAACCCTAACCCTAACCCTAACCCTAACCCTAACCCTAACCCTAACCCTAACCCTAACCCTAACCCTAACCCTAACCCTAACCCTAACCC